>NC_053024.1:92625694-92702732 GCF_003073215.2 Triticum urartu
CATCGGTTAGGATTATGCTATGCGATGTTACTTGGTGAACTTACCATCTACTCTCGTATCCTGCTGCAAGATGGAGGTGGCCAGAATCGTAGTCTTCGATAGGACTAGCTATCCCCCTCTTATTCCAGTATTCTGCAGTTCAGTCCACATATGATACCCTTATGCCATTTGATACCAATGCATACATATGTAGTGTAGCTTCTTGCTTGCGAGTACTTTGAATGAGTACTCACGGTTGCTTTGCTCCCTCTTTTCCCCCTTTCTATACCCGATTGCCGCGACCAGACGTTGGAGCCCAGGAGCCAGACGTCACCGTCGACGATGACTACTACTACTCGGGAGGTGCCTACTACTACGTGCAGCCCGCTGACGGCGACCAGGAGTAGTTTAGGAGGATCCTAGACAGGAGGCCTGTGCCTCTTTCGATGTGTATCCCAGTTTGTGCTAGCCTTCTTAAGGCAAACTTGTTTAACTTATGTCTGTATTCAGATATTGTTGCTTCCGCTGACTCGTCTATGATCGAGCTCTTGTATTCGAGCCTTCGAGGCCCCTGGCTTGTAATATGATGCTTGTATGACTTATTTTATTTGTAGAGTTGTGTTTGTGATATTTTCCCGTGAGTCCCTAATCTTGATCGTACATGTTTGCGTGTATGATTAGTGTACGATTGAATCGAGGGCGTCACAGTCGCCTAGGGCAGGGGCAAGGATGAAAAAAAGACTCAAGTAAAATGAGTATTTCACACATGCTTGTTTCACAGGCACACAGTCCCAAACTTTCCCTTGAGCGCAACAAGCAATTGTGGGTAACTACCGTCATTGTATTCTCCACTTTAGCACTCCACACTATTTAGTCATGACCTCATACTCTTGTCAAATCTTGTCATAGTTGCAAAGATCAATTACTTCGTCACAATCTCCGAATAGACCCTCCATCCTTCACGTCTTAGGCTTGGTTTTGCTCGCCAATGACTTTGCTTTTTGTCGGCATTGAACTACCAATGTGTGTGTGTTTTTGTTGACTCTGTATCTGAGCCTAGGTGTGTATTCATGATGATATGTATTCACTTTATGCTACTTGCTACAGCTGGAGTTAATTAAGGATCACCATTTGTCAAGAAAAAAACTTTGCCCCATAGTATTTGCTGGATGGACATATTCTGCCCTCCGGTGTTCCGACTACCCCGAATTCTGAGGAGCTGGATTCCCTGACGTACAACCCCCTAACATTGGGCCATTGACGTGTGATCCCGGGTTCACATGTTAGTTGGCCACAAGAGGCGTGTCTAAACTCCGAATAGAATATACACTTTCCCAGAGTCATATTGAGCATATCGGGCTCTCTTTCGCCAAGATCATGCCCTCTTCTCTAAATCATGCATGATGCAGTGTCTCCTTTCGTCTCTCCGGTTTGCCCCTCTCCAAGAAGACGCTGCGCTATGGCTTGCTCTCCATCATAGTACAACTCAGGCGTCTTCATGGCGATGGCTACGCTCCACGTGCACCAAAAAAAGTTAACCAAGACTGGGTCGTGCAGAACAGATTCCACATGCATCACCACACAAGCGGCCACCACAAATAGGCAGGTATCGATCGGGCAGAGACAATACGCACCGTGAGCTCTGGATCATACAAGATGCCAAATCAAGACATGTACAGGACATCACAAAAAATAGGCACATGATTTAAGCTCTTCTTGAAAGTAGTTGATGAAGTGTACTATTCTTCTTGAGGATGAACAACTTGGAACTGGCCAGTGGCTGATTATTTCAACAGATTCTACATATTCCGAGATTCGTTGGTGAATAGATGAAAGCTCTGTTGCAGTTTGCAAAGGAAAAGGAAAGGCGGGAAGATATGCCAAGGCGCCTAATGGCAACGGAATAACAAAGTACACTTTTCCCATCAGTGCACGTTGATGTTTCTACGGGAAGATATTGTCACCGTCCTTGCATTGTTTTTCTCTTTTTTGAAAGGGTCCTTACATTGCTGCTACTGCTACGACTCGATGCCTTTCCACATTATCAAAAATAAGAAAGGCAGGCAAGAAGATGGCAACTGGCAACACACTATAACAATAGTACAATGTACTCACGAAAAAAAAGAAAAAATAGTGGAATTTTGCCATTAATGTACGTACGTTGGGTTTACTATGGGAAATTTGTAGTATAGCATGTCATGATTTAGTTAATAGCTTGTGAGAAAAATGTCAAAAGAGGAAAATGTCAGTTAAGCAAGATAGCTCGAAGGCTTCAAAAAGTAAAAAAGAAAGCTCGATCAAGGCACCGACCATGCATCGTTTGAAAACAAGGGCACCGTCCTTTGCTGTTATGCTACAAGTACACGATGATTTAATTATTGCGTTGTTGATATTGGCCTATGCATTGCTTCTAATTTCTTGAAATGACTTCTGGTTAGTTTACACAAATAGTTGTGAATATGCCATGCCGTCCTGTTTTCGTACATATTCCATCCTCGTATCATGTGTTTGCCTTACATCCAAATAGTGTCTATCAGTATCATGCATGAATGAGTTATGTAGAGTGTATTTTATTGCCTTTTCTTGTCGATTTTACTTGACAATGCAAAATCAATAAAGCGGAAGGAAATTAGCAAGGCAATGTATAATGATGCTCCTTCCAACCAACTGAAACAGAGGACCTCTACAGATTCTACTCCGCCACCCCAACGAGATTTGGAAGACAACACATGCATAGACACTCAACATAGCTGTGTTGATGATGAGCACGTCTCCCCTAGTCCACCATCACAGGTGCTCCCTCTAACTTGGCACTGTTATATGTGGTTGCATGGTATGTATGATGTCTGGCTTGTATTGCTTCTAATTTTGTTGAATTCCATATGCTTACTTTACACATTACACTTGTGAATAAGACACGTATTCCTCTTTCTAGAACATACAATATCTGTCTATCACACCATGTTCTTACATCAAAGTACTACTGTTGTGTAACCTACAACAATCATTTATCATAAGACACATTTAACTTTGGAGTGTGATATAGCTTACATCTCGTATTCCTTTCTAGCTTGTACTACTTCTAATTTGTTGAAATGACACTTATGATGAGACAATTTTAACTTGGTAAAGTGATATTCGTTGCATCTTTCCTATGGTGTCTAGGTTTCATTGCTTCTAATTTTTTGTAATGCCTTCTGCTTAGTTTACACATAATAGCTGTGAATATGCAATGCTATCCTTTTTTCTTACACATTCAATTGTCCTATCATGAGGTCGCCTTACATTAAAGTAGTGCTCGTCAGCATCCTGCATCAATGAGTTCTGAAAAGTGATTTTTTATTCATTTTTCTTGTGGATTTGACTCGGCAAGGCAATAAATTAAGTAAGAGGAAGGAAAAAAAATTAAGGCCGGGACTGATGGCGGTCTTCCGACGAAACCGACATCCCAGGTGCTTTCTCCAGCTTGGCAGTGTGATATTGTCTTGCATGTTGCATAGGGTGTCTAGCTTGTAGTGCTTCTAATTTTATTAAATTACTTCTGCTTAGTTTACACAAATAGTTGTGAATATACCATGTCGTCCTGTTTTTCATACATATGCCCTCCTCGTATCATGTGTTTGCCTTACATCAAAATAGTGACTGTCAGTATCAAGCATGAATGAGTTCCGAAGAGTGAATTTTATTAATTTTTCTTGTCGGTTTTATCTGACAATGCAAAATCAATAAAGCAGAAGGAAATCAGCAAAGTAGTGTATAATGGTGCTCCTTCCAGCCAACTGAAACGGAGGGCCTCTACAGATTCTACTCCGCCACTGCAACTTCTCGAGCTTGCGTTGATTTTTCCCTTAAAGAGGAAAGGGTGATGCAGCAAAGTATGGATAAGTATTTTCCTCAGTTAAGAACCAATGTATCAATCGAGTAGGAGGCACAAGCAAGTCTCCAATCTCTGCACCTGCACAAACTAACAAACACTTGCACACAACGTGAAAAAAGGGTTGTGAATCCCTTCACGGTCACGAACAAGAGTGAGATCTAATAGAGATAGGTATAACAGATAAATAAAAGAGCGAACTAAAGTAGATATAAATAAATTGCAGCAAGGTATTTTTGGGTTTTTTGGTTTATAGATATGAAAATATATGATGGAAAATAGACCCGAGGGCCATAGGTTTCAATAGAGGCTTCTCTCTTAAAAGAAAACATACGGTGGGTAAACAAATTACTGTCGAGCAATTGATAGAAAAACGCAAAGTTATGACGATATCTAAGGCAATGGTCATGAATATAGGCATCACGTCTGTGTCAAGTAGACCGAAATGATTCTGCATCTACTACTATTACTCCACACATCGACCGCTATCCAGCATGCATCTAGAGTATTAAGTTCATAAGAATGGAGTAACGCCTTAAGTAAGATGACATGATGTAGAGGGATAAACTCAAGCAATATGATGAAAATCCCATCTTTTTATCCTTGATGGCAACAATACAATCGTGGCTCGCTACCCCTACTTTGTCACTGGGTAAGGACACCGCAAGATTGAACCCAAAACTAAGCACCTCTCCCATTGCAAGAAAAACCAATCTAGTTGGCCAAACCATATCGATAATTCAAAGAAAAATACAAAGATATCTAATCATGCATAAAAGAGTTCAGAGAAGACTCAAATAATATTCATAGATAATCTGATCATAAATCCACAATTCATCGGATCTCGACAAACACACCGCAAAAGAATATTACATCGGATAGAACTCCAAGAACATCGAGGAGAACATTGTATTGAAGATCAAAGAGAGATAACACGCCATCTAGCTACTAGCTATGGACCCGTAGGTCTGTGGTAAACTACTCACGCTTCATCGGAAGGTCAGCCAGGTTGATGTAGATGCCCTCCGTGATGGAATCCCCATCCGACAAGGTGCCGGAAAAGGCCCCATGATGGGATCTCACGGGAACAGAGGCTTGCGGCGGCGGTAAAGTATTTTGGTGGATGCCTCTGATGTTTTGGGAATATTTGGGAATTTATAGTGCAAAAATAGGGTTAGGGGACTCCCGAGGTGTCCACAAGCCAGGGGTCGCCCCCCTTGGAGCGCACCCTGAGGGTTTGTGGGCCCCGCGGGACACTTCTGGTCCTCTCTTCAAGCTATGTGGGTGTCTTCTGGTCCAAGAAAAATCACCGCGAAAGTTTTATTCCGTTTGGACTCCGTTTGATATTTCTTTTCTGTAAAACTCAAAAACAAGGAAAAAACAGAAACTGGCACTAGGCTCTAGGTTAATAGGTTAGTCCAAAAAATAATGTAAAATAGCATATTAATGGATATAAAATATCCAAAATAGATAATATAATAGCATGGAACTATCAAAAATTATAGATACATTGGATTCGTATTAGCCACCCCCAACAAGATTTGGAAGACAACACATGCATAGACACCCAACGTAGCTGTGTTGATGATGATCACATCTCCCCTAGTCCACCGTCACAGGTGCTCCCTCTAACTTGGCACTGTTATATGTGGTTGCATGTTATGTATTATGTCTAGCTTGTATTGCTTCTAATTTTGTTGAATTCTGTAAGTGCATCTAGTGCCCCTTAGTGATTTTGGTTACTGAAGACTTATAGGTTAAGGGACTAATGTGTTTTTGAGTGTACACAGGTCTATAAGTCTATGAGGAGTTTGATATTTACAGAGAAAGTCGACCCCTAAAAATGAAGTTCTTCGACTGAAGACTTTGGACTTCTGAAGACCTTCTGAAGACTTTGAAAGTGAAGAAATTGGTGCAAATCCTGAAGACTTGGTATTCATTCGAGGAACATGAAGCATGAAGACTTTTGTTTTTATAGTTTCATTTTCTCTTTTTTAGTCGTAGGAAACACCGTACTGTTAAAGGGGGTCGAGGAAATACTAAGAAAAAATTTGCATGTGATGCTCAACTCAAAATCCTACACCTACCAATCCCTTCGAGTGAAGCCATTGGAAATCTCATACAGTTCAATCATATTCTTCAGTGACAGAGACGAAGTCCTTCTGATCTCGAAGGAATTTGTTCTGACTGAGGAGGTAGGAATTCGCCAGTGCGGATTGCCTACATAGTGAGGAACATGATAGCCCTGAGGATTTTTCTACTCAAAATTCCGACCGTTGCTATGCTATGCGCCAATTGTCCCAAAATATCTACCCACCTAACGGTCATATCATTGAAGGGCTTTTATGTCTTATCATGTCGGGCTGCTCCCTAGGCTATAAATAGCCGCCCCCTACAACCACTAGCTGGTTGGCTGCTCTGAGAGAAACTGACACTTGTCATTTGAGAGCATCCCATCCTCCGAGGACTTTGAGAGAAAATCATCAAGTGAGGAAAACCCAAACCCAAACACCTACAAACCCCAAGTGATTGAGCATCACTGAAGAGATTGATCCTGCGTGGATCCGACGCTTGTTACCTTTGAAGACTGTACTTCTTCCAGATGGTTAGGCGTCAAGGTCTAGAGCATCCAAGAGGAATTGTGGATCACCGAGTGACCAAGTTTGTGAAGGTTCGTAAGTCACCTGAAGACTTACCACGAGTGATTGGGTGAGGTCTGTGTGACCTTAGCTCAAGGAGAATACGGTGAGGACTGTGTGTCCTCAGGTTTAAATACCTAGCCGCTCCAACCAGATGTACAACTGAGATAGCAGTTGGAACTGGTCTACCAAATCATTGTCTTCACCAAGCTCACTGGTTCTATTTCCTCAACTCTTTCATTTCCTCATAACTGTGTTGAGTGCTTGTTCATATCTGTGTTTGAAGACTTCGACTGAAGACTTTCTCAAATTCCTCAGTTCAATTTCTTCAGTCTGTTTGTCTTCATCCTGTGTTATCATGTGCTTACGCTTTCTGTACTCTGTGCTTGTCTTCATTTCATCATGATGACTAAGCATGTGTTTTGTTATGTTTACTTTTGAGTACTTATTCCGCTGCTAGTAGTTCTTCGCTAAGGAATTTCCTCACCTGCAAATTCCTTAGTGAAGAATTCATAAAAATCACCTATTCACCCCCCTCTAGTCGATATAACGCACTTTCAATTGGTATCAGAGCAAGGTACTCCCTTGTTCTGTGTGATTTTGGTTTAACCGCCTGGAGTTTAGTTATGTCGACCGCAGGTATGATCAAGGTTTCTGCTGGGTGTCCTACCTTCGATGGGACGGACTACCCCTACTGGAAGAATAAGATGCGCATGCATCTTGAGGCAATTGATAACGATCTCTCGTACGTTGTGGAGAATGGTGTTCCCTCTGTCACTCCCACCATCAATGCTGCTGCTGTGAAGAGATTCAAGCAACTCGACTCTCAAGCGAAGAATATCATATGTGGCCATCTGAGCAAAGGATAGTATGGCAGAGTGAGTGCTTTGGAGACAGCCAAGCTTATCTGGGACAGGCTGTCCAAGGTCAATGAAGGAGTCTCAACATAGCGCGACTCTCGAGTTGATGTTCTTCGCAATCTCTTCAACCGCTTCAAAAGACTCGACAATGAAAATGTTCAACAAACCTTTGATCGCCTCACTGACATCTCAAATGAGCTTCAAGCACTTGGTGCCACTGACATCACCGACCATGAGGTGGTGAAGAAATTGCTGAGATCGCTTGATTCCTCATTTGATACTCTGGCATTGATGATACAAGAACGTGCTGATTACAAGTCACTTGATCCCGCTGGTATCCTCGAGAGGCTAAATACTCATGAGTTCCAGCTTGCTGAAATGAGAGATCTCTATGGTTCGAGCTATGGCAGAACACGTGCCCTGAAGGCCAAGGCAGTGTCTGAACCTGAAGATGAAGATTCTGGTAGCAGCCTTGGTGATCCTGAAGAACTGAGCCATGAGCTAGCACTGCTCGTGAAGAAATTCCAGAAGTTCTCAAGACGTGGTCGCTTTGGAAAATCCTCAAGGAGCAATGATTCCTCATCCAGTGACTACAAGAAGAGGCTTTGTCACAAATGCAAGAAACTTGGACACTACATTCAAGATTGTCCTCAGTGGGAAAAGGAATCAAAGAAGAAGAAATACAAGGATTACAGTTCTGATGATGCAAAGAAGAAGAAATCCTCAAAATCTACATCATCAAAATCCTCGAAGTCTTCATCTTACAAGAAGAACAGCTCCAAGAAGGCTCGGGCGTTCATTGGCAAGGAAATGGACTCTGAGGCTGAATCTGAGGAACATGAGGAAGAGGAGGCATCTGAGGAGTCTAAGTCTGGTGTGGCGAGCCTGGCTCTCGCTACTGCTTTCGTCAGCAAGTCCATCTTTAACTCTGAAGAAAATGGCTTCACCAACATGGCTGATGGAAACAATGATGACTATGCTCCCACCTATTGCTTCATGGCAAAAGGTGCCAAGGTACTCAAATACCCCTCCTCTGAATCAAGTAAGAATGAATCTGATGAAAACCTCAAACCAAGCTACTCCAAACTTGCTAAGATTGCTGTAAAACAACAAAAGGCTTTTGAAAAGGTTCAAAACATGCTAGACAAAAGTGATGATATGTTGGGTGAAGAAATGGATCACACTAAAACCTTGACTGAAAATCTTCAGAGACTTCAGTCTAGGTTTGACAACCTTCAAGGTCATCATAACACTCTCTTATCTGATCATGATAAGCTTTCATATGAATTTCTTCAGAGAAAACAATATCTTGAAAAGCTAAGAGTGAGTTATGAAGATCTTCAAAAGGAGCGCGATTCATTACTTGCTCAATAAATCAGCGCTTCTCAGGAAGAATTTGTTCCTCCATGCGGAGCCTGTGAAGCTGGGAAGATGACAAAGGCTAAGCATCCAGCAAAGACTATCATGACCACCACTCGTCCATTTGAATTGCTTCACATGGATCTCTTTGGTCCTAACCATTATTCTGCAATCTCAAATGATGCATCTCAATATGGCTTTGTTATTGCTGATGATTACTCTCGATACACATGGGTACACATTGTCACTTACAAACATGAAGTGCAGGAAGTCTTCAAACGATTTTCCTCGAGGGCTTCAACCAACTTTGGTGTGAACATCAAGCACATCAGAAGTGACAATGGAACTGAGTTCAAGAATTCTGGTCTTGATAACTATCTTGATGAACTTGGTATTACTCATGAGTTATCTGCTCCTTATACTCCTCAGCAGAATGGCGTCGTGGAGCGCAAGAACAGGACTCTTGCTGAGATGGCTCGCACTATGCTTGATGAATACAAAACGCCTCGTCGTTTCTAGATTGAGGCAATTGATACTGCGTGCCACATCATCAACAGAGTATATCTTCACAAATTCTTCAAGAAGACTGCCTATGAACTCCTCACTGATAAGAAACCCAATGTAAGTTATTTCAAAGTCTTCGGTGCTAAATGTTGGATTAGAGATCCTCATCACAACTCAAAATTTGCATCAAAAGCACATGAAGGTTTTATGCTTGGTTACGGAAAGGACTCGCACACTTATAGAGTTTTCAACAACGTTCTTCACAAGGTTGTTGAAACTGTAGATGTGCGGTTCGATGAAACTAATGGCTCACAAAGAGAGCACCTACCTACTGTGATAGATGAACCAGCACCTGAGGAAACTATCAAGTTCAAGGCTACTGAGGATGCCATCCCCACTGAAGAATCTGCTGAAGAATTCATTCCAGAACATGAAGAACGTCGAGTGAGGGAGTCCTGGATTAGGGGGTGTTCGGGTAGCCGGACTATACCTTCAGCCGGACTCCAGGACTATGAAGATACAAGATTGAAGACTTCGTCCCGTGTCCGGATGGGGCTTTCCTTGGCGTGGAAGGCAAGCTTGGCGATGCGGATATTCAAGATCCCCTACCATTGTAACCGACTCTGTGTAACCCTAACCCTATCCGGTGTCTATATAAACCGGAGGGTTGTAGTCCGTAGGACATCAACTCCATATACAACAATCATACCATAGGCTAGCTTCTAGGGTTTAGCCTCCTTGATCTCGTGGTAGATCTACTCTTGTACTACCCATATCATCAATATTAATCAACCAGGAGTAGGGTATTACCTCCATCGAGAGGGCCCGAACCTGGGTAAAAACATCGTGTCCCTTGTCTCCTGTTACCATCCGGCCTTGACGCACAGTTCAGGACCCCCTACCCGAGATCTGCCGGTTTTGACACCGACATTGGTGCTTTCACTGAGAGTTCCTCTGTGTCGTCGCCTTTAGGCCCGATGGCTCCCTTGATCATCAACAACGATGAGGTCCAGGGTGAGACCTTTCTCCCCGGACAGATCTTCGTCTTCGGCGGCTTCGCACTGCGGGCCAATTTGCTTGGCCACCTGGAGCAGATCGAAAGCTACGCCCCTGGCCATCAAGTCAGGTTTGGAAGCTTAAACTACACGGCTGACATCCGCGGAGACTTGATCTTCGACGGGTTCGAGCCACAGCCAAGCGCGCCGCACTATCTCGAGGGGCATGATCTAGCTCTGCCTCCGGACAGTGTCCTGGAGGCCGCACACGCACCGGTTCCGACCCCTAACTCGGAGCCTATTGCGCCAATCGAGGATGAGCGGTTGGACGTCACCTCGGGGGCTGCGATCTCAAAGGCGATCGAGCCGAACGCCAGCCCCGCACTCTACATGACCCGTGACTCCGAGGATCCGGACTCCTCCCCGGACTCCGAACCCCCTGCCCCCCTGCCAATCGAATCCGATTGGGCGCCGATAATGGAGTTCACCGCCGCGGACATCCTTCAGCACTCGCCTTTTGGCGACATCCTGAATTCTCTCAAGTCTCTCTCTTTATCAGGAGAGCCCTGGCCGGATTACGGTCAGCGAGGATGGGATACGGACGATGAAGAAGTTCAAAGCCCACCAACCACCCACTTTGTAGCCACTGTCGACGATTTAACCGATATGCTTGACTTCGGCTCCGAAGACATCGACGGTATGGACGACGATGTAGGAGACGAACAGGAACCAGCACCTGTAGGGCGCTGGAAGGCCACCTCGTCATATGACATATATATGGTGGATACTCCAAAAGATGGAGATGGCGATGGAACAGCGGAGGATGACACCTCCAAGAAACAGCCAAAGCGCCGGCGTCAGCGGCGCCGCTCTAAATCCCGCCAAAGCAAAAATGGTGATTCCGGCACGGGATATAATACTACCCCGGATAGCGCCGAAGAACACCCACCCCAGCAAGATTCGGCACAGGAATATGGAGAAGCCAGCCCTCATGAGAGAGCGGCAGACCGAGAGGTCGAGGATGATAACTATATGCCTCCCTCCGAAGACGAGGCAAGCCTCGATGACGACGAATTCGTCGTACCATCAGACCCCGCCGAACAAGAGCGTTTCAAACACAGGCTTTTAGCCACGGCAAGCAGCCTCAAGAAAAAGCAGCAACAGCTTAGAGCTGACCAAGACTTGCTAGCTGACAGATGGACTGAAGTCCTTGCGGCCGAAGAGTATGAACTCGAACGCCCCTCCAAGAGTTACCCAAAGCGCAGGCCGCTACCCCGATCAGAGGAGGAAGCACCTACATCACCAGCGCACGACATGACAGACCGGCCACCTCGCGGCTGCGATAGAGAGGCCTCTCGGCCCTCCACCCAAGCCATGTCCCGACGCCGCTCAACTAAGGCACGGGAAAATGCGCCAGACCTGCGAGATGTACTGGAGGATAAAGCAAGACAAACAAGATCGATCTACGGATCGCGCAGGCGCCCTACGGCACGTGACGATGATCTTCACTCCGGATACAACAAATCCGGCCGGGCCGAACACAACAGACATAGCTCTTCCGAGTTGCGTCGTGATATAGCCCAGGACAGAGGCGCCGCACACCCGCTATGCTTCACGGATGAAGTAATGGATCATAAAATCCCAGAGGGTTTCAAACCCGTAAACATCGAATCATACGATGGCACAACAGATCCGGCGGTATGGATCGAGGATTATCTCCTTCACATCCACATGGCACACGGCGATGATCTACATGCCATCAAATACCTCCCGCTCAAACTTAAAGGACCGGCCCGGCATTGGCTTAACAGCTTGCCAGCAGATTCAATCGGTTCTTGGGAGGACCTGGAAGCCGCATTCCTCGACAGCTTCCAGGGCACTTACGTGCGACCACCGGATGCCGACGACTTAAGACACATAATTCAGCAGCCAAAGGAATCGACCAGGCAATTCTGGACACGGTTCCTAACAAAGAAAAACCAGATAGTCGACTGTCCGGACGCAGAGGCCCTAGCAGCCTTCAAGCATAACATCCACGACGAGTGGCTTGCCCGGCACCTGGGACAGGAAAAGCCGAAATCTATGGCAGCCCTCACGACACTCATGACCCGCTTTTGCGTGGGAGAAGACAGCTGGCTAGCTCGCAGTAACAACTTATCAAAGAACCCTGGTAATTCGGATACCAAGGACAAAAGTGGCAGGACATGTCGGAATAAGAAAAAACGCCGCGTCAGCAGCGACAGCAATGAAGACATGGCAGTCAATGCCGGATTCAGAGGCTATAAATCCGGTCAGCGGAAAAAGCCATTCAAAAAGAATACTCAGGGACCGTCCAGTTTGGACCGAATACTCGACCGCTTGTGCCAGATACATGGCACCCCCGAAAGGCCAGCCAATCACACTAACAGGGATTGTTGGGTGTTCAAGCAGGCAGGCAAGTTAAGAGCCGAAAACAAAGACAAGGGGCTGCACAGCGACGACGAGGAGGAGCCCAGGCCGCCGAACAACAATGGACAGAAGGGCTTTCCCCCACAAGTGCGGACGGTGAACATGATATACGCAACCCATATTCCCAAGAGGGAGCGGAAGCGTGCGCTACGGGACGTATACGCGATGGAGCCAGTCGCCCCAAAGTTCAACCCATGGTCCTCCTGCCCGATCACTTTTGATCGAAGGGACCATCCCACTAGCATCCGTCATGGCGGCTTCGCCGCATTGGTTCTCGACCCAATCATCGAAGGATTTCATCTCACAAGAGTCCTCATGGACGGCGGCAGTAGCCTGAACCTGCTTTACCAGGATACAGTGCGGAAAATGGGCATAGATCCCTCAAGGATTAAGCCCACAAAAACGACCTTTAAAGGCGTTATACCAGGTGTAGAAGCCAACTGTACAGGCTCAGTAACACTTGACGTGGTCTTCGGATCCCCGGACAATTTCCGAAACAAAGAGTTAATCTTCGATATAGTCTCGTTTCGCAGTGGCTATCACGCCCTGCTCGGACGAACCACATTCGCAAAGTTCAATGCAGTGCCGCACTACGCATATCTCAAGCTCAAGATGCCAGGCCCTCGAGGAGTAATCACGGTCAACGGAAACACCGAACGCTCCCTCCGTACGGAGGAGCACACGGTGGCTCTCGCAGCGGAAGTACAAAGTAGCCTTCTTAGGCAATTCTCCAGTCCGGCCGTTAAAAAGCCAGACACTACCAAGCGCGCCTGGAGTAACCCACAGCAGGACCGCCTGGCACGCTCCGAGCAAGCGTAGCAATGCGGCCCCAACCCCAGCTCCCGCGACATAGCGAAAGCAGTGCCTCGCATACATAACTACGCCCTTGAAATACCATGGGCACAGGGGAAGGGGCACAATAACGGCACGCCCAAAATACGGCTTAAAACGTACTAGGGGCTACCGGATTCTTTTTTTAATCTTTTCTTACTTTCAGGACTCCATACTTCGGACGACTTGTTCGTCAATTCGACTGCCGCACAAACAATGCAAGATCCAGGGAGGCAGACAAGCCATGCCACATTATGGAACTCCCAGGTGGTCTCTGTTACGAGCAGTATACCTGTTTTAGATACAATTCCGCGGCCTGCCCCTGGTCAGGCCATGTTCAATAGTCCAATATCTTTTTGCTTATCGCACTATTTGTATCGTTCGGCTTTGATAAATAGCCTCTCTATAAACAATGCATAGCTTTTTGTCTATTTTTTGCATTATCCTCTTTTCACATATATGTTTATTAAATGACATGATTGCACCCGTACACCATGGTACGGAAAACACGCCAGGGGCTTCAGTACCCCTCATTATGGTGTGAGAAGTCCGTACACTTTCACAAGTGTGGCACCCCGAACTTATAGCACTATATGCATCGGCTCCGAATCATGATTTGGGTCAATAGTTGGGTTTGCCCAGCTCCTATGTTTTGGTGCCTTATGTTCCGCTATATCGGCTAAGGTAGCACTAGGAGAACCACTGCGATTGTGCCCCGGTTCAGTTGGGTTAAGCACCTCAGTGGAGAAAGCTAAAACTGACTGTCATGATGAGGCGAGAGACCGGTCGCTGTTCGAGAGGTTTTTCGAGTCCCTAAAGACTTATGCCGCTTCGAGCGAGGAGCTGGCTTTGTCCGGCCAAGGCGTGGATAGCGCCCCGAACTCGGTCTTCCGAACTAGGGGCTTCTCCGAAATTTAAAATTATAGAGTTCTATGGCTAAGTGAGAGTGTTCAAGCATTATAGTCCGACTGCCTGGTTCCTTGTGCTGAGCGCCTCCCTCGAAGGACCCAACTATGGGAAAAAGAGCGCTCAGGTTTATCCCGAACACCCCAGCACTAGTGGCATGGGGGCAGAAGCCGACGACTGGCCATCTCTCAATTTTTTGATAAACGGCCGCACAGAAAGTAATATTTTAAATTCAATAAGCATTGCTTAGCGCATATGAACAAGTTTTCAGCGCACAGGATAAACACGAGCGAGTTCATTCAAAAATCACATCCTTGGTACATTCATCTGCCACAAGGCGGGCACCTGCAAGAACATCCTTGTAGTAGTTCTCGGGCTTGCGATGCTCCTTCCTCGACGGCGGCCCGTCCTTCACAAGCTTCTCACCGTCCAGCTTACCCCAGTGCACCTTTGCACGGGCAAGGGCCCGACGGGCACCTTCGATGCAGATGGAGCGCTTGATGACCTCGAGCCTCGGACAGGCCTCTACCAGCCGCCGCACCAGCCCGAAATAGCTCCCAGGCAGGGCCTCTCCGGGCCACAGCCGAACTATGAGGCCCTTCATGGCCTGTTCGGCCGCCTTGTGGAGCTCGACCAGCTGTTTCAGCTGGTCGCTCAAGGGCACAGGGTGTCCGGCCTCAGAATACTGAGACCAGAACACCTTCTCCATCGAGCTGCCCTCTTCAGCTCGGTAGAATGCGGCGGCGTCGGATACGCTGCGGGGAAGATCTGCGAATGCCCCTGGAGACCTCCGGATTCGGGTAAGTAACAAGTAGTTTACTTTTATATTTCTGCTTTGCATAAAGAATGCCTTACCCGCTGCTATCTTCCTCATCTCCTCCAACTCTTGGAGGGCCTTTTGGGCTTCGGCCTTGGCAGACTTGGCAGTCTCAAGGGCCGTCGCGAGCTCGGATGCTTGCGCCTTTGACTCAAGCTTCAAACTCTCATGTTTTTTCATAAGAGCCTGTAGCTCTTGCTGCACCTCGCCGACCTGAACCCCAAGTCTGTCTCGCTCAGTGCGCTTCGTGGCTGTTTTCTTTTCGGCCTCAGACAGCGCCTGCTTAAGGGTCGCCACCTCAGTTGTGGCCCCTACAATAAGTAGTACAATCCTGTTTTTTTTGCAATCACGCCTTTTTATAGGCACTTTTTCTGTAAGGTATCTCTTACCTTCTTTCTCCTCGAGCTGCCACTTGGCAAGGCCGAGCTCTTGCTCGGTCCGCTCGAGGTCCTGCTTCAGGACACCCACCTCCGCAGTCAGTGCGGCGGTGGATAGCATCGAAGCCTGCATACGCATATTGACTCTTTTTGTTAGACTCCTGCGAAATTTAATAGATCCTCTATTCGGCTTTTCTTTCCGAACGCCAAACAGAGCATTAGGGGCTACTGTCTATGCGGTAATATTTTTACATATTTTTACTTACCTCGAAGCCTGTTAGAAGGCTAGCGCAAGCTTTAGTCAGTCCGCTCTTGGCGGACTGAACCTTCTGGATCACCGTACTCATAATAGTACGGTGCCTCTCGTCGATGGAGGCGCCGTCAAGCACCTCCAGCAGATTGTCCGGCACCTCCGGTTGGACGGAGGACGCTGGCTCAGAAGGCTTGCTCCTCTTGGAAGGAGTTCGCCTACCGCGGTCCGGAATTGTGGAAGATTCCGGCGCGGTGTCCGGCACAAAGCCGGACTTGGAGCCCTGGGGGGCCTTATCCTCTTCACTCCTGGAGTCCGGGAGGTTGCCTTGTGGCTCCTCCGGGACCACCTCCTCCTGCCCCGGAGCTTGTCACGACGCCACTTCGGCGTCGTCTGTAGTGCGGGGGGAGACAGCGGGCGGAACTGAGTTCACGTCCGATGAGTCCAGGGAGCCGCCCGACGATTCGTTGAATTCGGCCCGGGGCAGGCTGCATAATTACATTTGACATTAGGGAAAGCTGTGCAACAAAGGAACATCATGAGTTACTCTGATATCTGAACTTACGATTTCGCTGGACGCTTGGCCCTGTTTGGCCACTCCTCTTCGCCCTCTTCGGCGTCGGGGGAGTAGTCCGGCGGAGGGGTCTTCCTTTTCCTAGACCCCTCGGCCTCCCCCGTTGGGGCGGCCTTCCTCTTCTCTCCTCCCTCCGCTGGGGGGAGAGTTTTCTTCTTCCTCCTCCTCGTTTTCACGAGAAGAGGGCGTCTCGGACTCGTCGGATGACGAGTCCGACACCACCACATTACGGGCACTCTTTCGAGTCCCAGTGGTCTTCTTCTTCTTGGCCTTCTTCTCCGGCACCACATAAGGCGCCGGAACCAGCAACTTCACTAGTAGAGCAGGGGCCGGGTCTTCGGGCAGCGGAGCCGAACAGTTAATCGGTCCGGATATCGCCCGCCAAGCCTGTCAAAGGTAAGGGAGTTTAGATACCGCATAGAGTCAAACTATGAAAAAAGCTTAGCATCCTGTAAAAGGTGAAGATAGCTTACCTCGCTAGCGCGACGCTGCGAGCTGTATCCGCGGTCCTCGGAAGCGGATGCGGGAGCCTCGGCGCCCTTGAATAGCACCTTCCAGGCATCTTCGTACGTCGTGTCGAAGAGCCTGCTAAGGGTTTGGTGCTGCGCCGGGTCGAACTCCCACAGATTAAAATCCCGTTGTTGGCACGGGAGGATCCGGCGGACGAGCATAACCTGGATTACATTAACAAGCCAGATTGGCTTGTTCACCAGGGACTGGATGCATGTTTGCAATCCGGTCACCTCTTTTTTGTCACCCCACGACAGGCCCGTCTCTTTCCAGGACATAAGCCGCGTGGGGGGTCCGGATCGGAACTCGAGGGCTGCGATCCATTTTGGATCGCATGGCTCGGTGATGTAAAACCACCCGGATTGCCACCCCTTTAGGGTCTCCACAAAAGAGCCCTCAAACCATAGGACGTTGGCCATCTTGCCCGCCATGGCGCCTCCGCACTCCGCCTGGCTGCCGCACACCACCTTGGGCTTGACGTTGAAGGTCTTGAGCCAGAGGACGGAATGAGGGCGGACGCGGAGGAAAGCCTCGCACACGACGATAAACGCCGAGATGTTGAGGATGAAGTTCGGGGCCAGATCGTGGAAATCCAGGCCATAATAGAACATGAGCCCCCGGACAAATGGGTGGAGTGGAAAACCCAGTCCGCGGAGGAAGTGGGGAAGAAATACTACCCTCTCATGGGGCCTTGGGGTGGGGAGAAGCTCCCCCTTTTTGGGAAGCCGGTGCGCGATGTCCTTGGACAGGTATCCGGCCTTCCTTAGCTTCTTGACTTGGCCCTCCGTGGCGGAGGAGACCATCCACTTGCCTCCCGCTCCGGACATTGCTGGAGAAGGTTGAGGTGGGAAGTGCGGGCTTGGGCGCTGGAGCTCGAGTGCGCAGGAGATGGATAGGCAAAGGAGGAAGAAGGCGTAGGTAAAAGGGTGGATCCTTATCCCCTTATATGGGTGGATGCGGTTGTGCGTCCCCACCAGCCTAGTAAAACTCGCTTGCCTCCCAAGCACCATGATAAATGGCGCGGTTGGGTTACCCACGTCCGTATTGATGAGAATCCCGTAAAAGGGGTACACGATCTCTGCTTTGACAAGACGTGCCAAGGAAACCGCCTCGCAAAACATGCTGAGGTGGAAAAGTAAAGACGATTCGAGTAAAGGACTTGGCCGTAGTGTGATGACGCACTGCGGAATACGTCAGCAGATTTGATTTGTGTTAATATTATTCTCTCTATGGCAATATGTGGAAACTTATTTTGCAGAGCCGGACACTACTCTTGGTGTTTACAATCTTCTATGAAGGACTTGGAGGAGGAACCCGCCTTGCAATGCCGAAGACAATATGCGCGCCGGACTCGTCGTCATTGAAGCCTGGTTTAGGGGCTACTGAGGGAGTCCTGGATTAGGGGGTGTTCGGGTAGCCGGACTCCAAGACTATGAAGATACAAGATTGAAGACTTCGTCCCGTGTCCGGATGGGGCTTTCCTTGGCGTGGAAGGCAAGCTTGGCGATGCGGATATTCAAGATCTCCTACCATTGTAACCGACTCTGTGTAACCCTAACCCTATCCGGTGTCTATATAAACCGGAGGGTTGTAGTCCGTAGGACATCAACTCCATATACAACAATCATACCATAGGCTAGCTTCTAGGGTTTAGCCTCCTTGATCTCGTGGTAGATCTACTCTTGTACTACCCATATCATCAATATTAATCAAGCAGGAGTAGGGTATTACCTCCATCGAGAGGGCCCGAACCTGGGTAAAAACATCGTGTCCCTTGTCTCCTGTTACCATCCGGCCTTGACGCACAGTTCGGGACCCCCTACCCGAGATCTGCCGGTTTTGACACCGACATCGAGATAATGCACCTGAAGAAAATACTGAAGAAAATGGTGCTGAAGAAAATGCTTATAAAATTCCTCAACGACAACCAGCTCATCCTCACGTTGCAAAAGAAGTGCAAGTTGAAAAGATCATAAATGACATTAAAGAGCCAGGTCCTCTCACACGCTCAAAAGCTTCACATTTATTTGACTTTTGTGGGCACTATGCTTTTGTCTCTATCACAGAACCCACTAAGGTAGATGAAGCATTTCTAGAGCCTGAGTGGATTCAGGCCATGCAAGAAGAATTACATCAGTTCGAGCTCAACAACGTCTGGGAACTGGTCAAACATCCAGATCCTCGCAAGCACAATATCATTGGCACAAAATGGATCTATCGCAACAAGCAAGATGAAAATGGCCTTGTGGTAAGGAATAAGGCACGGCTTGTAGCTCAAGGCTACACACATGTTGAAGGAATTGATTTCGATGAAACTTTTGCACCTGTTGCTAGACTTGAGGCTATTCGCATATTACTTGGTTATGCTAACCATCATGATATCACTCTATATCAAATGGATGTGAAAAGTGCATTCCTCAATGGTAAGCTTGAGGAAGAAGTATATGTTTCTCAACCCCCAGGTTTTGAAGATCCAAAGCATCCTGACAAAGTCTCCAGACTCAATAAGGCCCTCTATGGCCTCAAGCAGGCCCCACGAGCATGGTATGATACTTTGAAGGAATTCCTTATGAAGAAAGGCTTCAAACCCGGTTCACTCGACCCTACTCTTTTCACTAAATCTTATGATTGTGAATTGTTTGTGTGCCAAATATATGTTGATGATATTATCTTTGGCTATACTGACCAATGTTATAGTGATGAATTTGCCTATATGATGAGTGAAGAATATCAAATGTCTATGATGGGAGAATTGAAATTCTTCTTAGGTCTTCAAATTCGTCAACAACGCAATGGCATATTCATATCTCAGGAGAAATACCTCAAGGATGTACTGAGGAAATTCGGCATGCAAGATTGCAAAGGCGTCAAAATTCCTATGCCCACAAATGGCCATATGTGCACTGATGAAAATGGTATCGACTTCGATCATAAGGTATACCGTTCCATGATTGGTTCTTTATTGTACTTATGTGCATCTAGGCCAGATATTATGCTTAGTGTTTGCATGTGTGCCCGATTTCAAGCTACACCGAAGGAATCACACCATAAGGCTGTGAAGCATATTCTTCGATATCTAGCTCACACACCAACACTTGGACTATGGTACCCCAAGGGCTCGACTTTTGATATCATTGGATATTCTGACTCTGACTATGCTGGTGATCGTGTGGACCGCAAGTCAACATCTGGTACATGTCATTTCCTCGGACGATCTTTGGTCTGTTGGTCATCGAAGAAACAGAACTGCGTATCACTATCTACTGCTGAAGCTGAGTACATTGCCACTGGTTCTTGCTGTGCTCAATTGCTATGGATGAAGCAAACTCTCAAGGACTACGGCGTCAACATGAAGAATGTGCCTCTCTTCTGTGACAATGAGAGTGCCATCAAGATTGCTCACAACCCAGTTCAGCACTCGAAGACAAAGCACATTCAGATTCGTCATCATTTTCTTCGTGATCATGTGTTGAAGGGCGACATTTCTATTGAGCATGTGAAGACTGAAGAACAGCTAGCCGATATCTTCACAAAGCCCTTGGATGAGAAGAGATTTAGCCAGTTGCGGTGTGAGCTAAATATCTTAGAATCTTAGAATGTTCTTTGAAAAGGACACTCATCCTAACACTTATGCAAAATTGATGACTTAGATGTGCAACACATGAAGAAACGTTTTTCTTCAATCAATGAAGAATAACACTCTAAGTGTGAAGAAATTAATGAAGATTTTGATTCTCAGAACCCTACGACAATTGTACGCGGTGTCTAAAATCATCATTCTTATATGGTGGGTCACGCCACTACCAAAACTTGAAATTCCTCAGTTGTTCAAATTCTTCAACTTTGCATTGTCTTCACTGTTTCCGCCATTTTTCTTCATTGGCTTTATATATATATATATATGAGTTTATGTCCTCTACAGCATTCACTTATGGCTATTTCTTCAAGTTGGTTTTTCTGCTAAGTGAATGTGATCGGACCCTTCCCCCTCTATGCTATACTCAACCCAATCTGTTCACAAATTCTTCATGTGCGTTCTATTTGAAACTCGTTCAAAATATTCACTGTGTCCTTGCCAGCTAAAGAAATTGCGAACGAAACTTTAAAATCTATCTTATCTAAATTTTCGGCTTTGCCGCTCAAACCGTTCCGCACCCCATGATATACTTATCTATTCACCCACGATCGCACACGATCTCCACTTCTTAGTACGTGGGTGACACATGTCAAGCAAATGAGAAGGGTCAATGTCGGTGTCAAAACCGGCGGATCTCGGGTATGTTGGGGAACGTAGTAATTTCAAAAATTTTCCTACGCACACGCAAGATCATGTGATGCATAGCAACGAGATGGGAGAGTGTTGTCTACGTACCCAATGCAGACCGACTGCGGAAGCGCTGACACGACGTAGAGGAAGTAGTCGTACGTCTTCACGATCCAACCGATCAAGCACCGAAACTACGACACCTCCGAGTTCGAGCACACGTTCAGCTCGATGACGATCCCCGGACTCCGATCTAGCAAAGTGTCGGGGAAGAGTTCCGTCAGCACGACGGCGTGGTGACGATCTTGATGTACTATAGCAGCAGGGCTTTGCCTAAACTCCGCTACAGTATTATCGAGGAATATGGTGGCAGGGGGCACCGCACACGGCTAAGGAATAGATCACGTGGATCAACTTGTGTGTCTAGAGGTGCCCCCTGCCTCCGTATATAAAGGAGTAGAGGGGGGGAGGCTGGCCGGCCAAGGAGGAGGGCGCAGGAGAGTCCTACTCCCTCTCGGAGTAGGATTCCCCCCCCCCTAATCCTAGTCGGAATAGGATTCGCGGAGGGGGAAAAGAGGAGGAGGGGGCCGGCCACCTCTCCTAGTCCTAATAGGACTAGGGGAAGGGGGAGGCGCGCAGCCCATCTAGGGCAGCCCCTTCTCTTTTCCACTAAGGCCCACTATGGCCCATATAGCTCCCGGGGGGTTCCGGTAACCCTCCCGGTATTCCGGTAAAATCCCGATTTCACCCGGAACACTTCCGATATCCAAACATAGGCTTCCAATATATCAATATTTACGTCTCGACCATTTCGAGACTCCTCGTCATGTCCATGATCACATCCGGGACTCCGAACAACCTTCGGTACATCAAAATGCGTAAACTCATAATATAACTGTCATCGTAACCTTAAGCGTGCGGACCCTACGGGTTCGAGAACAATGTAGACATGACCGAGACATGTCTCCGGTCAATAACCAATAGCGGGACCTGGATGCCCATATTGGCTCCTACATATTCTACGAAGATCTTTATCGGTCAGACCGCATAACAACATACGTTGTTCCCTTTGTCATCGGTATGTTACTTGCCCGAGATTCGATCGTCGGTATCCAATACCTAGTTCAATCTCGTTACCGGCAAGTCTCTTTACTCATTCCATAATACATCATCTCGCAACTAACTCATTAGTTGCAATGCTTGCAAGGCTTATGTGATGTGCATTACCGAGAGGGCCCAGAGATACCTCTCCGACAATCGGAGTGACAAATCCTAATCTCGAAATACGCCAACCCAACATCTACCTTTCGAGACACCTGTAATGCTCCTTTATACTCACCCAGTTACGTTGTGACGTTTGGTAGCACCCAAAGTGTTCCTCCGGTAAACGGGAGTTGCATAATCTCATAGTCATAGGAACATGTATAAGTCATGAAGAAAAGCATTAGCAACATACTAAACGATCGGGTGCTAAGCTAATGGAATGGGTCATGTCAATCAGATCATTCAACTAATGATGTGACCTCGTTAATCAAATAACAACTCCTTTGTCTATGGTTAGGAAACATAACCATCTTTGATTAATGAGCTAGTCTAGTAGAGGCACACTAGTGAGACTCTGTTTGTCTATGTATTCACACATGTATTATGTTTCCGGTTAATACAATTCTAGCATGAATAATAAAAATTTATCATGATATAAGGAAATAAATAATAACTTTATTATTGCCTCTAGGGCATATTTCCTTCAGTCTCCCACTTGCACTAGAGTCAATAATCTAGATTACACTGTAATGATTCTAACACCCATGGAGCTTTGGTGCTGATCATGTTTAGCTCGTGGAAGAGGCTTAGTCAACGGGTCTGCAACATTCAGATCCGTATGTATCTTGCAAATCTCTATGTCTCCCACCTGGACTAGATCCCGGATGGAATTGAAGCGTCTCTTGATGTGTTTGGTCCTTTTGTGAAATCTGGATTCCTTTGCCAAGGCAATTGCACCAGTATTGTCACAAAAGATTTTCATTGGACCCGATGCATTAGGTATGACACCTAGATCGGATATGAACTCCTTCATCCAGACTCCTTCATTTGCTGCTTCCGAAGCAGCTATGTACTCCGCTTCACATGTAGATCCCGCTACGACGCTTTGTTTAGAACTGCACCAACTGACAGCTCCACCGTTTAATGTAAACACGTATCCGGTTTGCGATTTAGAATCGTCCGGATCAGTGTCAAAGCTTGCATCAACGTAACCTTTTACGGTGAGCTCTTTGTCACCTCCATATACGAGAAACATATCCCTAGTCCTTTTCAGGTATTTCAGGATGTTCTTGACCGCTGTCCAGTGATCCACTCCTGGATTACTTTGGTACCTCCCTGCTAGACTTATAGCAAGGCACACATCGGGTCTGGTACACAGCATTGCATACATGATAGATCCTATGGCTGATGCATAGGGAACATCTTTCATATTCTCTCTATCTTCTGCAGTGGTCGGGCATTGAGTCTTACTCAACTTCACACCTTGTAACACAGGCAAGAATCCTTTCTTTGCTTGATCCATTTTGAACTTCTTCAAAATCTTGTCAAGGTATGTGCTTTGTGAAAGTCCAATTAAGCGTCTTGATCTATCTCTATAGATCTTTATGCCTAATATGTAAGCAGCTTCACCGAGGTCTTTCATTGAAAAACTTTTGTTCAAGTATCCCTTTATGCTATTCATAAATTCTATATCATTTCCAATCAGCAATATGTCATCCACATATAATATTAGAAATGCTACAGAGCTCCCACTCACTTTCTTGTAAATACAGGCTTCTCTGAAAGTTTGTATAAAATCAAATGCTTTGATCACACTATCAAAACGTTTATTCCAACTCCGAGAGGCTTGCACCAGTCCATAAATGGATCGCTGGAGCTTGCACACTTTGTTAGCTCCCTTTGGATCGACAAAACCTTCCGGTTGCATCATATACAACTCTTCTTCCAGAAATCCATTCAGGAATGCAGTTTTGACATCCATCTGCCAAATTTCATAATCATAAAATGCGGTAATCGCTAACATGATTCGGACGGACTTAAGCATCGCTACGGGTGAGAAGGTCTCATCGTAGTCAATCCCTTGAACTTGCCGAAAACCTTTTGTGACAAGTCGAGCTTTGTAGACAATAACATTACCATCAGCGTCAGTCTTCTTCTTAAAGATCCATTTATTCTCAATTGCTTGCCGATCAACGGGCAAGTCAACCAAAGTCCATACTTTGTTCTCATACATGGATCCGATCTCAGATTTCATGGCTTCAAGCCATTTTGCGGAATCTGGGCTCACCATCGCTTCTTCATAGTTCGTAGGTTCATCATGATCTAGTAGCATGATTTCCAGAACAGGATTACCGTACCACTCTGGTGTGGATCTTACTCTGGTTGATCTACGCGGTTCAGCAGTATCTTGATCTGAAGTTTCATGATCATTATCATTAGCTTCCTCACCAACTGGTGTAGGTGTCACTGAAACAGTTTTCTGTGATGTACTACTTTCCAGTAAGGGAGCAGGTACAGTTCCCTCGTCAAGTTCTACTTTCCTCCCACTCACTTCTTTCGAGAGAAACTCCTTCTCTAGAAAGGATCCATTCTTAGCAATGAATGTCTTGCCTTCGGATCTGTGATAGAAGGTGTACCCAACTGTCTCCTTTGGGTATCCTATGAAGACACATTTCTCCGATTTGGGTTCGAGCTTATCAGGTTGAAGCTTTTTCACATAAGCCTCGCAGCCCCAAACTTTAAGAAACGACAACTTTGGTTTCTTGCCAAACCACAGTTCATAAGGCGTCGTCTCAACGGATTTTGATGGTGCCCTATTTAACGTGAATGCGGCCGTCTCTAGAGAATAACCCCAAAACGATAGCGGTAAATCAGTAAGAGACATCATAGATCGCACCATATCCAGTAAAGTACGATTACGACGTTCGGACACACCATTACGCTGTGGTGTTCCAGGTGGCGTGAGTTGCGAAACTATTCCACAATTTTTCAAATGTACACCAAACTCGTAACTCAAATATTCTCCTCCACGATCAGATCGTAGAAACTTTATTTTCTTGTTACGATGATTTTCAACTTCACTCTGAAATTCTTTGAGCTTTTCAAATGTTTCAGACTTATGTTTCATTAAGTAGATATACCCATATCTGCTTAAATCATCTGTGAAGGTGAGAAAATAACGATATCCGCCACGAGCCTCAATATTCATCGGACCACATACATCGGTATGTATGATTTCCAACAAATCCGTTGCTCTCTCCATAGTACCGGAGAACGGTGTTTTAGTCATCTTGCCCATGAGGAACGGTTCGCAAGTACCAAGTGATTCATAATCAAGTGGTTCCAAAAGTCCATCAGTATGGAGTTTCTTCATGCGCTTTATACCGATATGACCTAAACGACAGTGCCACAAATAAGTTGCACTTTCATTATCAACTCTGCATCTTTTGGCTTCAACATTATGAATATGTGTATTACTACTATCGAGATTCAATAAGAATAGACCACTCTTCAAGGGTGCATGACCATAAAAGATATTACTCATATAAATAGAACAACCATTATTCTCTGATTTAAATGAATAACCGTCTCGCATTAAACAAGATCCAGATATAATGTTCATGCTCAACGCTGGCACCAAATAACAATTATTTAGGTCTAATATTAATCCCGAAGGTAGATGTAGAGGTAGCGTGCCGACCGCGATCACATCGACTTTGGAACCGTTTCCCACGCGCATCGTCACCTCGTCCTTTGCCAGTGCCCGCTTATTCCGTAGTCCCTGTTTCGAGTTGCAAATATTAGCAACAGAACCAGTATCAAATACCTAGGTGCTACTGCGAGCTCTAGTAAGGTACACATCAATAACATGTATATCACATATACCTTTGTTCACCTTGCCATCCTTCTTATCCGCCAAATATTTGGGGCAGTTCCGCTTCCAGTGACCAGTCTGCTTGCAGTAGAAGCACTCAGTTTCAGGCTTAGGTCCAGACTTGGGTTTCTTCTCCTGAGTAGCAACTTGCTTGCCGTTCTTCTTGAAGTTCCCCTTCTTCTTCCCTTTGCCCTTTTTCTTGAAACTAGTGGTCTTGTTAACCATTAACACTTGATGCTCCTTCTTGATTTCTACCTCCGCAGCTTTCAGCATCGCGAAGAGCTCGGGAATAGTCTTGTTCATCCCTTGCATATTATAGTTCATCACGAACTCTTGTAGCTTGGTGGCAGTGATTGGAGAATTCTGTCAATGACGCAATCATCTGGAAGATTAACTCCCATCTAAATCAAGTGATTATTATACCCAGACATTTTGAGTATATGCTCACTGACAGAACTGTTCTCCTCCATCTTGCAGCTATAGAACTTATTGGAGACTTCATATCTCTCAATCCGAGCATTTGCTTGAAATATTAACTTCAACTCCTGGAACATCTCATATGCTCCATGACATTCAAAACGTCGTTGAAGTCCCGATTCTAAGCCGTAAAGCATGGCACACTGAACTATCGAGTAGTCATCAGCTTTGCTCTGCCAGACGTTCATAACATCTGGTGTTGCTCCAGCAGCAGGCCTGGCACCCAGCGGTGCTTCTAGGACGTAATTCTTTTGAGCAGCAATGAGGATAATCCTCAAATTACGGACCCAGTCCGTGTAATTGCTACCATCATCTTTCAACTTTGCTTTCTCAAGGAACGCATTAAAATTCAACGGAACAATAGCACAAGCCATCTATCTACAATCAACATAAACAAGCAAGATACTATCAGGTACTAAGTTCATGATAAGTTTAAGTTCAATTAATCAAATTACTTAAGAACTCCCACTTAGATAGACATCCCTCTAATCCTCTAAGTGATCACGTGATCCAAATCAACTAAACCATAACCGATCATCACGTGAGATGGAGTAGTTTTCAATGGTGAACATCGTTATGTTGATCATATCTACTATATGATTCACGTTCGACCTTTCGGTCTCCGTGTTCCGAGGCCATATCTGCATATCCTAGGCTTGTCAAGTTTAACCTGAGTATTCTGCGTGTGCAAAACTGGCTTGCACCTGTTGTAGATGGACGTAGAGCTTATCACACCCGATCATCACGTGGTGTCTGGGCACGACGAACTTTGGCAACGGTGCATACTCAGGGAGAACACTTCTTGATAATTTAGTGAGAGATCATCTTATAATGCTACCGTCAATCAAAGCAAGATAAGATGCATAAAAGGATAAACATCACATGCAATCAATATAAGTGATATGATATGGCCATCATCATCTTGTGCTTGTGATCTCCATCTTCGAAGCACCGTCATGATCACCATCGTCACCGGCGCGACACCTTGATCTCCATCACAGCATCGTTGTCGTCTCGCCAATCTTATGCTTCCACGACTATCACTACCGCTTAGTAATAAAGTAAAGCATTACATCGCGATTTCATTGCATACAATAAAGCGACAACCATATGGCTCCTGCCAGTTGCCGATAACTCGGTTACAAAACATGGTCATCTCATACAATAAAATTCAGCATCATGTCTTGACCATATCACATCACAACATGCCCTGCAAAAACAAGTTAGACGTCCTCTACTTTGTTGTTGCATGTTTTACGTGGCTGCTACGGGCTTAAGCAAGAACCAATCTCACCTACGCATCAAAACCACAACGACAGTTTGTCAAATAGACTCCGTTTTAACCTTCGCAAGGACCGGGCGTAGCCATACTTGGTTCAACTAAAGTTGGAGAGACAGTCGCCCGCAAGCCATCTATGTGCAAAACACGTCGAGGGAACCGGTCTCGCGTAAGCGTACGCGTAAGGTTGGTCCGGGTCGTCTCGTCCAACAATGCCGCCGAACCAAAGTATGACATGCTGGTAGGCAGTATGACTTATATCGTCCACAACTCACTTGTGTTCTACTCGTGCATATTACATCAACATAAATAACCTAGGCTCGGATGCCACTGTTGGGGAACGTAGTAATTTCAAAAATTTTCCTACGCACACGCAAGATCATGTGATGCATAGCAACGAGATGGGAGAGTGTTGTCTACGTACCAAACGCAGACCGACTGCGGAAGCGCTAACACGACGTAGAGGAAGTAGTCGTACGTCTTCACGATCCAACCGATCAAGCACCAAAACTACGGCACCTCCGAGTTCGAGCACACGTTCAGCTCGATGACGATCCCCGGACTCCGATCCAGCAAAGTGTCGGGGAAGAGTTCCGTCAGCACGACGGCGTGGTGACGATCTTGATGTACTACAGCAGCAGGGCTTCGCCTAAACTCCGCTACAGTATTATCGAGGAATATGGTGGCAGGGGGCACCGCACACGGCAAAGGAATAGATCACGTGGATCAACTTGTGTGTCTAGAGGTGCCCCCTGCCTCCGTATATAAAGGAGTAGAGGGGGGGAGGCTGGCCGGCCAAGGAGGAGGGCGCAGGAGAGTCCTACTCCCTCTGGGAGTAGGATCCCCCCCCAATCCTAGTCGGAATAGGATTCGCGGAGGGGGAAAAGAGGAGGAGGGGGCCGGCCACCTCTCCTAGTCCTAATAGGACTAGGGGAAGGGGGAGGCGTGCAGCCCATCTAGGGCAGCCCCTTCTCTTTTCCACTAAGGCCCACTATGGCCCATATAGCTCCCGGGGGGTTCCGGTAACCCTCCCGGTATTCCGGTAAAATCCCGATTTCACCCGGAACACTTCCGATATCCAAACATAGGCTTCCAATATATCAATCTTTATGTCTCGACCATTTCGAGACTCCTCGTCATGTCCATGATCACATCCGGGACTCCGAACAACCTTCGGTACATCAAAATGCATAAACTCATAATATAACTGTCATCGTAACCTTAAGCGTGCGGACCCTACGGGTTCGAGAACAATGTAGACATGACCGAGACATGTCTCCGGTCAATAACCAATAGCGGGACCTGGATGCCCATATTGGCTCCTACATATTCTACGAAGATCTTTATCGGTCAGACCGCATAACAACATACGTTGTTCCCTTTGTCATCGGTATGTTACTTGCCCGAGATTCGATCGTCGGTATCCAATACCTAGTTCAATCTCGTTACCGGCAAGTCTCTTTACTCATTCCGTAATACATCATCTCGCAACTAACTCATTAGTTGCAATGCTTGCAAGGCTTATGTGATGTGCATTACCGAGAGGGCCCGGAAATACCTCTTCGACAATCGGAGTGACAAATCCTAATCTCGAAATACGCCAACCCAACATCTACCTTTGGAGACACCTGTAATGCTCCTTTATAATCACCCAGTTACATTGTGACGTTTGGTAGCACCCAAAGTGTTCCTCCGGTAAACGGGAGTTGCATAATCTCATAGTCATAGGAACATGTATAAGTCATGAAGAAAAGCATTAGCAACATACTAAACGATCGGGTGCTAAGCTAATGGAATGGGTCATGTCAATCAGATCATTCAACTAATGATGTGACCTCGTTAATCAAATAACAACTCCTTTGTCTATGGTTAGGAAACATAACCATCTTTGATTAACGAGCTAGTCTAGTAGAGGCACACTAGTGACACTCTGTTTGTCTATGTATTCACACATGTATTATGTTTCCGGTTAATACAATTCTAGCATGAATAATAAACATTTATCATGATATAAGGAAATAAATAATAACTTTATTATTGCCTCTAGGGCATATTTCCTTCAGGGTAGGGGGTCCCGAACTGTGCGTCTAAGGCAGATGGTAATAGGAGGCATGGGACACAATGTTTTACCCAGGTTCGGGCCCTCTTGATGGAGGTAAAACCCTACGTCCTGCTTGATTAATATTGATGATATGGGTAGTACAAGAGTAGATCTACCACGAGATCAGAGAGGCTAAACCCTAGAAGCTAGCCTATGGTATGATTGTATGTTGTCCTACGGACTAAAACCCTCCGGTTTATATAGACACCGGAGAGGGCTAGGGTTACACAAGGTCGGTTACAAAGGAGGAGATATACATATCCGTATTGCCTAGCTTGCCTTCTACGCCAAGTAGAGTCCCATCCGGACACGAGACGAAGTCTTCAATCTTGTATCTTCATAGTCCAACAGTCCGGCCAAAGGATATAGTCCGGCTGTCCGGAGACCCCCTAATCCAGGACTCCCTCAGGTATGTTCGTCCAAATTCTTCAGGCGAATAGTTTTTCACAGTGGCTACAAATACCCCCTTCCCCTTCCTCACTTCCTTTACTCCGCTCGACCTCTCTCCAACTCGAGCTTCTCAAACCCTAGCGCTGCCGCTACATCATCGTCGCCGGTGAGGAAAAGCTTCACTGCCTCGACCTCATCGCCGTCGTACTCGCGCCGACCGCGGAAATCTTCACTCCGCCGCCGCCGTAGCTGTCTTCCTCCGCCAAGTTAGGGCGTGGAAGATCTGCACTGACGAACTTCACATCTCCACATACCAGTTCATCTTGTTCTTCGTCCAGGGTAATTAAAAGTTACTTTTACTGCCCTCATTGATTCAAATGGTTTCTTCAAAATCCTTAAAGGTGTTTTTCTTCATATCTTCACACACTAAAACACCTCACATGTCATCTGTTCTTGATTCGTTTCTCTAAGCTATGTTTCTCTTCAAGATTCCTCAAATGTGTGGATTTTTGATCTGTACATCTCTAGAACCTAAGACAAAGAACGCTTAGTGAAATTCTTCAAGACTCATCTGGTCAAATTCCTCAAACTTGCTCTTTATAAAAAACCTTCTGAGAACGCATATGACCTCTCCAAATTCCTCGCAACTATACTCTGTTCACAGGTACTCATGTCGGCTGCTGAATCACTAGGTTCTCTTCAACCTAACTCATTTGTAGTGTTCCTCGAAGAAAAGTTGCATACCTCTTCAGAGAATTCAATTGTTCAAATTCCTCAACTTAAGAAAATGGCTGATGGTAAGAAGCCACAGAAAGGAGGAAAGGGGCCTGAGGTCAACACTGCCTTTGAAATACCTGAGGACATCTATGCTGGGTACTGCACACCCCCTGAGGAAGATAAAAATCAGCGCAAGGTGCGCATTCAAAAGATTGAGAGGAGATGGGCAAGAGAGTGGATGGAGTACAGATATGTCACTCCCAAATATATGAAGAAATTTGCACTAAATCCTCCATGCCCAAGACCTCCGTTGGCACATGGCCAAATAGCTGATCCCACCAACTTTAAGCGCGGTGAGGACTATCCTGATGAATGGGCCAAGCGCCAGGCCAAGTTGTCCAAACAAGCAAAAGATGCAGTGAGGAAATTCAACGAAGACTCTGCTGCCGCTGCTGCGGTTAAGGCCTCTGTAAATCCGAAGAAGTCCATGCCAAAGAAGCCTGCTCACAAGCCCAATGCTTCATCAGCAATGCCCTCACGGCCAAGTTCCTCATCTATGCCCTCACGGCCAGATTCCTCAAAGCCCTCACGGCCAATTCCTCACGCTGCTCCTCCAAAGTCTTCGGCTGCTTCGACCAAATCCTCAGCACCTGTGCATCTCGCCACGTGCCAAAGTACCACAGGCATATCTATTGCCTCAGGAGCCTCTTCAAGTTCCTCAGCTGCTCCCTCTCTTTTGAAGAAGAAGACCACTGCTGGACGAGGTCCTTGACCAAGTCCTCATAAGAAACAAGTTGCTTTCCAAGTGCCCTCTGATGATGATGAGGCTGATGATGAAGAACTAGCAGAAATCATTAGAGACAAGCAAGTCAGGGCCGCTAGAGCCAAGGGTACAAGTGTGCCTCTACTTTTGGATCCAAAGTTGATCCTCGAGTACATTGATGTTTGGCACAAGGAGCCCAATACTCCCATGCCTGACTTCAAGCTGACTCCTGGCCAAAGTCATATGTTGACTCACTTCATATAGGAAGAGAAATGGAAGTTTGAGAAGGCCAGGCAGATCAAGAAAGCGCAGTACAAGAAGGAACGCTTTCTAAAGAAAAACATTGTCTCTATGACAAGTGAAGAACTTGTCACTATTCAAACTGAGATCAATAAACTCAGTGATGAATTTGATGCATATCGCATTGACTGGCTTGGAGCCAAGGTTCGTTTTGTGAAACTTGCTAACAACTTCACCTTAAATGTTGCAGCCCCAACGTAACAGGAAATTCCTCAGGCTGAAGCATCTGCTCAGCCAACTGAAGAACATGCCAGCACCGCTGATGAAAATTAGTCTGCTGAAGAAAATATGAGTTCCAGGGCTGATGACTGCATTCCAGCCACTGATGAAATTGCCAGGGCAGCCACTAGTGGTGCGCCTGAAGAAAATGAAGGGTTCAGGGCAACTGCATCAGTTGTACCTGAAGAAATTCAACCCAATTCCTGTGCTCCTCCTGCACCTACACCAACTCCAATCCTTCCATCTGCATCAGATGTGAAGAAGACTAAGGCTGCAGAGCGTGCAACAGTGAAGAAAAGGAAGGCATCAACTTCATCAGACTCTTTAGCCCCGAAGAAGATGATGCCACTGACAAGCTCATTTGCAAACCCAATTGATGTTGTTCCTATCTCAACCATTCCGTCAAAGGACCTTGTTCCTTTTGATGAATAATATGTGATTCCAAGTGAATCCGATGAAGAGAATCCCTCTGCTACTTCGTCAGAGCAGATGGAAGAAGAAATTGAAGTGGATACAATCCCTTCAACACCAGTTGTCTCCTCGCCTATGCCTCAGTTTACTGCTGAAGAGGCCGGCGTTGAAGAAATGGAAGATGAAGATGTGGACATTGGTTGTACCACACCTGTGCTAAGTGATGAATTTTGGGAAAGTCAGCACCCCAACTCTCCACTCTTCACACCTTTGCAACAAATTCCTTAGTCCCCAGAAACTACTGTACAAATGTGATCTGATGAACCACATGCCACACCGTCTATCCATGAAGAAATTCCAGCCACTAGTGATGAAGATCATGCAAATGAAGAATTGAAGTCCCAGGCTGCCACTGAAGCAGCACCTGAAATTCCTCAGCCTGTGGAACCTGAGATCAAGATCCCGGAGGTTGTGATGCAATTGACTGACACTCCTCACCCCAAGCCAAAGGATCCATTCTCAAAGAAGCAGAAATTCAAGGCTGATGATTTCTTCTGCGAGCACGTGTTCTTCACTGACTACAATCCTTATGACTCCGCTCATCTAAGGAGGAAGCGTTTCTGGACTGCAAGCCAGGCCAACTTCTATTCTTCACTGCTTTTCAACAAAGACAAAATCTTCTACCATGAGCATATTCCTCACGTGGACATGGAATCATTACCTTGCTTCTCTCCTGTGCTCAGTGTTCTTCATGATGCAGGCCTCCTCAACTTTTGCTCTGACATTGTTGATTGGAATGAAGAGCTTATTCTTCAGTTCTATGCTACATTGCATATCACAGGTGATCCTGAAGATATCAACACCTGGGTCTTGGACTGGATGACCGAAAACACTCACTATAAGGCACCAACCTCTGAATTGCTTCATGCCCTGCCCATCAGTCCACCCAGTGAAGGAGCTCGCTGCCTGTATCATGAACCAGAACTCATAGCTCATTACATGCAAGTGTTAATGAAGCCTTTGAAGCCCGGTCAAGCCCCAAGGACCAAATTCCTCGTGAAGGATTTACTCTATGTGCCCAGAGCCGTCTATCGCATTCTGACGAGGACAATGAGTCCCATCAAAGGCCATGACTCATCTGATGAGGAAATAGTTGGCATCATGAAGAATCTGCTATTCAACATTATTCATAGCATTCCTATAAACTATCACGATTTCTTCATGAGGACTCTGGCAAATGCTACACTTTCTCTGTTTGAGCTGAAACCTTATGCACCTTGGATTATGAGATTCCTCAGGACAAGGTCTTCACTCAACTACAAGGCTGATTTTCAGAATCACCTTAGCTATCTACCCTCGATTGAAGCCCTCAAGCAGGCCTTTACTTCCACTGATGAAAAGGGTAAGGCTCCTGCTGTCATTGATGAAGGCATTCGTCCATTGGATGGTCAGTTTCGCAAAGCTGCATCTTATTCCACCAATGATGACTCTGCCACACATGTTCTGCTGCCAATGCACCCAAGTCTACTCCTCAAGCCACTGCTCCTCGTGTGATGACTGACCGTGAGCTTCTACTTAGTCTTCACCAGAAGGTGGATCGAAACCATAAATGGGTTAAGCGTCAGTTTGGTTCATTTCTTCACAACATGACTGCTACACACAATGCAGTGAAGAAAAACCATTACTACCTCCATGAGGTTTTCGGTCGCACCAGGGCTATTCTATCACATCTGTATGGTGAAGAAGATCTCAAGGCAATGGGTCTCAAGGAAGATTTTGACTGGTCTGTGCCTCCACCGAAGAAATACAAGAAGGTCAAGGTTCCTCCTTTGGTGTCCAGCTCATATTCTTCATCGTGGGACACCGATGAGCATGAAGACTTGGACGACACTGCGGCAGGCCCTTCCACGACAAACGACCCCAACAACGCTGGCGCTCCATCATCTTGATATTCTTCAGGGGCGTTAGTCTTTATTTTCAATCCTTTTGGTCATTCAATGACAAAGGGGGAGAATTTTGAGTTAGTCTTCAAGTGGGTCTGTCTATATAGGCGTTTTTTGCAAAGTTACAACTCTCGCTCTTCTGAAAATTTACTGGATCGAGTTGTAAACTAAAACCCGATGGTGCTCTGATACTTTTGATGTGTCTTCTGCATGCTTATTCCTCATATATGTTAATGCATGCATGCTGAATTACATCAGTCACCATATTTCATCATGCATTTCAAATTCCTCATTATGATATGTCAAATGCGTGTATGAATTACAAGATATAGGGGGAGATCTCCATGATTCTACTCTTCAAGTGTGCAATGCTTCAAAAGCAAATTCCTCATCATGCACATCTTCAGGGGGAGTTCTTCTATATCTTGCAATCAAATTCCTCAATATCAGTATTTACACTTCATATGTTTATCCCCGTTGAAAACTTAACCTATATTGTCATCAATCACTAAAAGGGGGAGATTGTAAGTGCATATAGTGCCCCTTAGTGATTTTGGTGTATTGAAGACTTATAGGTTAAGTGACTAATGTGTTTTTGAGTATACACAGGTCTATAAGTCTATGAGGAGTTTGATATTTACAGAGAAAGTCGACCCCTAAAAATGAAGTTCTTCGATTGAAGACTTTGGACTTCCAAAGACCTTCTGAAGACTTTGAAAGTGAAGAAATTGGTGCAAATCCTGAAGACTTGGTATTCATTCGAGGAACATGAAGCATGAAGACTTTTGTTTTTATAGTTTCATTTTCTCTTTCTTGAGTCGTAGGAAACACCGTACTGTTAAAGGGGGTCGAGGAAATACTAAGGAAAAATTTGCATGTGATGCTCAACTCAAAATCCTACACCTACCAATCCCTTCGAGTGAAGCCACTGGAAATCTCATACAGTTGAATCATATTCTTCAGTGACAGAGACGAAGTTCTTCTGTTCTCCGAGGAATTTGTTCCGACTGAGGAGTTAGGAATTCACCAGTGCGGATTGCCTACATAGTGAGGAACATGATAGTCCTGAGGATTTTGCTACTCAAAATTCCGACCGTTGCTGTGCTATGCACCAATTGTCCCAAAATATCTACCCACCTAACGGTCATATCATTGAAGGGCTTTTATGTCTTATCATGTCGGGCTGCTCCCTAGGCTATAAATAGCCGCCCCCTACAACCACTAGCTGGTTGGCTGCTCCGAGAGAAACTGACACTTGTCATTTGAGAGCATCCCATCCTCCGAGGACTTTGAGCAAAAATCATCAAGTGAGGAAAACCCAAACCCAAACACCTACAAACCCCAAGTGATTGAGCATCACTAAAGAGATTGATCCTGCGTGGATCCGACGCTTGTTACCTTTGAAGACTGCGCTTCTTCCAGACGGTTAGGCATCAAGGTCTAGAGCATCCAAGAGGAATTGTGGATCACCGAGTGACCAAGTTTGTGAAGGTTTGGAAGTCACCTGGAGACTTACCATGAGTGATTGGGCGAGGTCTGTGTGACCTTATCTCAAGGAGAATACTGTGAGGACTGTGTGTCCTCAGGTTTAAATACCTAGCTGCTCCAACCAGATGTACAACTGAGATAGCAGTTGGAACTGGTCTACCAAATCATTGTCTTCACCAAGCTCACTGGTTCTATTTCCTCAACTCTTTCATTTCCTCATAACTATGTTGAGTGCTTGTTCATATATGTGTTTGAAGACTTCGACTGAAGACTTTCTCTAATTCCTCAGTTCAATTTCTTCAGTCTGTTTGTCTTCATCCCGTGTTACCCTGTGCTTACGCTTTCAATACTCTGTGCTTGTCTTCATTTCATCATGATGACTAAGCATGCGTTCTGTTATGTTTACTTTTGAGTACTTATTCCGCTGCTAGTAGTTCTTCGCTAAGGAATTTCCTCACCTGCAAATTCCTCAGTGAAGAATTCATAAAAATCGCCTATTCACCCCCCTTTAGTCGATATAACGCACTTTCAAATTCCATGTGCTTACTTTACATAATAGACTTGTGAATAAGACACGTGTTCCTCTTTTTAGAACATACACTATCTGTCTATCACACCATGTTCTTACATGAAAGTACTACTGTTGTGTAACCCGCAACAATCATTTATCATAAGACACATTTAACTTTGGAGTGTGATATACATCTCACATTCTTTTCTAGCTTGTACTACTTCTAATTTGTTGAAATGGCACTTATGACGAGATAGATTTAACTTGATAGAGTGATATTCGTTGCATCTTTCATATGGTGTCTAGCTTTCATTGCTTCTAATTTGTTGAAATGCCTTTTGCTTAGTTTACACATCATAGCTGTGAATATGCAATGCTGTCCTTTTTTCTTATACATTCAATCGCCCTATCATGCGGTCGCCTTACCTTAAAGTAGTGCTCGTCAGCATCCTGCATCACTAAGTTCTGAAAAGTGAATTTTTATTCATTTTTCTTGTGGGTTTGACTTGACAAGGCAATAAAATTAAGTAAGACGATTGAAAAATTAAGGTAGGGACTGATGGCGGTCTTCTGGTGAAACTGGCATCCCAGGTGGTTTCTCTATCTTGGCAGTGTGATATTGTCTTGCATGTTGCATACGATGTCTAGCTTCTATTGCTTCTAATTTGATTAAATTACTTCTGCTTAGTTTACACAAATAGTTGTGAATATGCCATGCCGTACTGTTTTTCGTACATATTCCATCCTCGTATCATGTGTTTTCCTTACATCAAAGTAGTGATTGTCAGTATCATGCATGAATGAGTTCTAAAGAGCGAATTTTATTGATTTTTCTTGTCGGTTTTACTTGACAATGCAAAATCAATAAAGCGGAAGGAAATTAGCAATGCAGTGTATAATGGTGCTCCTTGCAACCAACTAAAACAGAGGGCCTTTATAGAGGCCCTTTATAGATTCTACTCCGTTTCCCCCAACAAGATTTGGAAGACAACACATGCATAAACACTCAACGTAGCTGTGTTGATGATGAACACGTCTCCCCTAGTCCATCATCACATGTGCTCCCTCCAACTTGGCACTGTTATATGTGGTTGCATGTTATGTATGATGTCTAGCTTGTGTTGCTTCTAATTTTGTTGAATTCCATCTACTTACTTTACACATTATACTTGTGAATAAGATACAATATCTGTCTATCACACAATGTTCTTACATCAAAGTACTATTGTTGTGTAACCTGCAACAATCACTTCTCATAAGACATGTTTAACTTGGGAGTCTGATATAGGTTACATCTCGCAATATTTTCTAGTTTGTACTACCAATTTGTTGAAATGACACTAATGATGAGACAATTTTAACTTGGTAGAGTGATATTCATTGCATCTTACATATGGTGTCTAGCTTTCATTACTTCTAATTTGTATAAATGCCTTCTGATTAGTTTACACATCATAGCTGTGAATATGCAATGGCACTAATGATGAGAGACCTTTAACTTGGTAGTGTGATGTTGTTTGGATCTTGCATATGATTTATTTCTTGTACTGCTCCACATTTTTTAAATGCTAGTTATGACGAGACACTGTTAACTTGGCAGAGCGATATTTGTAGCATCTTTCATATGGTGTCTACCTTCCATTGCATTGCTTCTAATTTATTTAAATGCCTTCTGGTTAGTTTACACATCATAGGTCTGATTATCTCATGTTGTCCTGTTTTTCGTACATATTACATCCTCCTATTATGCGGTTGTTGATGAAGCTATGTACCTAGGGTAGGGGCACGGACCCGTCCAAAGAGCCCTACCCAAGGACATCCCTAGAAGAAATCACCTATCAATCGACTTGAAGGTACCCCACTCGACAGGTTCAAGACACTCGACCAAGAAGCTACCACTCGACCATGAAGCTAATCACTCGACTGCCAGGAGACCTACAATCACTCCGTAGGCAAACGGTCAGCTGTTAAGTAGTCTTCATGATCATCATAGCACTTTATTAGAGGCGTTACCAGTAACGCCCAATCTTAAATGTACCTTAAACCCTGCATTACTGAGGGCAGGAGGGGGCCGGCGAACTCTATATAAGCCACCCCCCTCCTTAGTATGAAGGGTTCGCACCCCTGTAATCCATACACGCATAATCCAGTCGACCGCCTCCGGGCTCCGAGACGTAGGGCTGTTACTTCCTCCGAGAAGGGCCTGAACTCGTAAACCTCGCGTGTAACAACTTCCCAATAGCTAGGATCTAGCCTCTCCATACTCACCCCCCTACATCACTGTCAGAGTCGGAACCACGACAGTTGTCTAACATGAAAGATCAGTACGTCTGTATCATGCATCAATTTGTTCTGAAAAACTAATTTTTTATTCCTTTTTCTCATCGGCTTGACTTGACATGGCAAAGGGAAAGAGGAAGGAACACATAATAGTAGGCTATGGAGTTAGTACTCAGGACACACGAAAATGGAAGCGGAAGAATTATGTAGATTCTGCTGGTACTGATGGTGCAATAGAAGGTCGAAGTCCACTGGAATATTGTAGAAACACGGTATCCCTTGCTACACCAGCTGCAAAACAATCCAAACACAAACGAATAGTTGCCACCAAACAACCAACAACAGCCCTAGTTGTTGGAGCACATTCTTCCACAGTACCAACATCTGCACGAGTTACTCATTCGGCAACTCTGCTAGCGGCAAGCTCCTTTGCCACCTGACACTACTTCCGAAGCACTCTTGACACAAGACGAGTTGGCGAGATTGGATGAACCTTGTGAGATTTAATAGCAATAAGGTAGTTGCTCGAGTCAAGTTACAGTTGCATGCTTCTTTATATGTAGTCTTACAGTTTGATGTACACTAACACTTCCCATATTCGTTGTTGAACTAGCACCTAGGCGCAAGAGGAAACAAACATCAGGGACAATGTTCGACAAGTTAACTAAATCTAGAGGAGGAAGAATGGAGATCTGTTTTGAGGCAGGTTTAAAAAGGCCACATGAAGCTATAGAGTCAGCCAAGTTAGTATCAGAGGCAGCCATTTTCATTAGGTGTCATGCAGGTATCCTCCCAACATGGATTCAGTACAGGAATGACAAATATGAAACCCAATTTAACACCTTCCTCGACCATTTATTTGTAAGTATGCTTATGTATGGAAATTAGTAATATCTTCTTGCTCTATCCCATAGTTTCTAGGTTGCTGGTAATGAGACTCCCATAATTTTCAACATATGAGGTTCAAGTTGGATAGCCAAGATGATGTAACCAGAAAAGCATGCACCCATGTTTTCAAGTCTGCTATGCGACAGTATCAATATAACTGAGGAAAACTCACTTTGAAGGCAAGGCTAACAATGAACTTTCCCAAACATCTCGAGTGGAAAATATATCGGATGAAGACTATAGAGGCTTTGTTAAACACTGGTCTGATCCAAAGTATCAAGTACATTATATATATGTGATCAAATCACATGTTGAACTCCTATTTACGCATGTGCCTCACAAATCTATCTTCTTGTAGGTGAACTGTTCAAAGAACAAGGCCAACCGTACGAAAGTGAAATTCCAACAGACGACAGGATCTCGTAGCTATTTTGCACACTGCGAGGCTCTTGTAACTAGCTGCTGTTTCACTCTTTTCGCTGTGCCATATTACCAGATCTATATTGACTTTTACCAAATGTAGAGTAAAGCTTGCAAGGACCAAAAAGTACCTAAACCAAATGCTGTGGAAATCTTCAATGACTGTCACACCAGCAAGATGAAGGGTATGACTACACCAGTCAAAGCCGCTGTTGTAAGTCCTTAATCCTCATGCCTTTTAACTACTGCTTACTCTAACTTGTGCATTGAACTGCACGGTTTGCAACCAATATCTATTACTCTTTTCAATTTTATACACAATTGTCTTAGCGTATCATTGCACCTTACAAGGTTTAAAAGAGAGGAGTGATGCTCCTTTGATCTTGATCTGTAATCTATTTCCGTGCTGGACTTGCCCACACTATGTTACAATTGCCTGTTTGTCTGTTCTCAGTTGTTTTGTAATATGAATGATGCCATACTATGCTTACCGTATTATAAACTTTGTCTCTTTATCCTTAGCTGTCAATACAATGTGAAGAAATAGACAATACATTAGCCATGGTACATGGTCATATGTTTGGAACCTGGTTATATTATGTACTTTGCAGTAAAATACAACTACTATTTTACACGGGTTCACCAAAATAAGTTATGCATATAGACCAAAGCTATTCTGTTTGGTTTTTCTGCCTCCTTAATATCTTCTGTTCTGGTACTACATGTACAAACTCAACTTTTCGGCAAGGTATGGAACATATGGTGGAACCACCACCTTATGAAGGTGACGAGGAAACTATAACCGCAATGTCACCTCTTGGGCCAGTACTTGTCCACTAACAGTGCCAAAAGCACGTTCCTGCATAATACTGGGTTGGTTGTTAAGGAAATCTCGTCCGAACTACCTCATGATCAAGATATGCAAGCTCAAAACAAGTCCCAGTCCCTAATAGAGACCCTTTGTGAAACAAGGACAACCATTGTTCGATGTCGTCAAGATATGCATGGTTTTGAAACCAGAATATTAGACATTTGCTATGTTGTTTCGGAGCCTAGGAGAAATGAAGGCGAAGGTTATGGGCTCCGTTAGGCAATACAACATGAAAACGTAACAGTCATGTCAAATGAACTAAGCTTCTGAACTTCTGGTGGTGCATCTATCTGCTGGACTGTTAACTTTTATGCCAACTTTCCCTTTGCTTTATGGTTGTAATTTGTTTTGTTACGATACAAAATTTGTTCTTAACACGCAGCGACCGACTAAAGAAAAGAGCAAGCCATTTTTGTGTAGTGTAGGCTGTTCCCTATATTTGCACTGGTGGCAAATTTTGATGCCGAGTGGAAGTAATCTGTGCAATCCTTAATAGCCTTGCGTTAGTCTCTGGCTTATTTATTTCCCTAGTCTTCTTTTCCCTAGTTTGCTAGTGGCCGCAACAACCATGGGCCAGATACGGACTATGGTAACCTCGAACCTGCTATGGGTAGGATTAATGGGCCTCCTACGGGCCGTAGGATCAATGGGCCTCCTACAGGCCATCGGATAAATGGGCCTCCAACGGGTCGTAGAATCAATGGGCCTTCGACATGCCGTCGGATAAATGGGCCGTAAACGGGCGTAATCGGTATCGGGCCAGCACAGTAATGGGCCATTAACAGGCCAGAAGACATCAAAGGCTTAATTATGTCACTAGCATAATGGGTCGTTAATGGGCCAGAATACATGACGGGTTGGAAATGGCGCAATGAGTTAACATGCCACAAACGGGCCGATTTGAACTATGGGCTGAATTTGGCCCATTAAGAGAACATGCCAGTAATGGGCCAGAAGTAATCGAGGGTCGGAAAGGAGCCCAAGAATGTATGGTCCATCAGTAGGCCAAAAGCTAACACGGACTGGAAACGGCCCATGTGAATCATGGGCCGTTAATGGGTATAAAAAGTTTACTATTTATTATGGGCCACAGTCACTGCGAGCCACTAAAGGGCCCAAAGATGTGAAAGGCCTCATACGGGCCGAAAGACGTCGTGGGCCATACATGGGCCGCAAGTTAAACATGCTAGTATTATACTGGACGACCCACATGACGCTATTGGGCCAAATTCGGGAACGCCATAACGGGCCGTGAGTTACCAAGCCGTAAAATGGGCTATAGGTGAACAGACATTTAACAGGCTTTTCATGGGCCGACCCGCTAGCTTTTGGCCAAGTCAAACGGGCCGGCCTTTGTAAGCTAAATGGGCTGCTGTTGGGCCATGCCACGTTTCGACATATCATAGGGGCCTCTCTGTCCCAATGACGAGCTGACATGTGGTTCCTGTGGCGAATGAGAATTTTACACGTGAAAAATCCCCATTGGTTTGGGCTATTAACGGGTTATCGAATCCAAACCAGAACCATATAGCTTAACGACGACCTGTTATGGTGGAAGCCACATGTCGGTTACCCTTGATGAAAGCACCTCCATGACGCGCCATTTATCATCATGGAAGTGGACACTTCCGTGATGATAATTTTAGTATTTTCATGGAACACTTCTACGATAGCACATGTATGACTATCTTAATTCTGTCATAAAATCGTCATGGATGTACATGCATGACAGAAAACGTGACCTACTGTGAAAAACACGTATCATCACGGAAGTGTTTTTTTGTAGTGTTCCATAGCACTTTCCTTACGCAGACTTCTGAAACCAGCAAACATGGCACGAAGCATTTCAGTGTGGGAATCTGTTCTAGTAATGAATTCTTCATGAGCATTTTTTATGGCATACCAGAGTTTCTTAGTAGTGTTAAGCTTTCAGAACCGAAAGAAAATGTCTTTCAAGATGCTGTCACTCATGATGTCTTTCGCTTGTGCATTCAATTGTAGTACAACTTTTCCATCAGAAGTGGGAGCATCCGGGTGCTGAATGGTGAATCAATTTTCCACAATATGCCAGAGTTCTATGTTGATGGCTTGAAGTCTGATTCTCATTCTCTCTTTCAAGTAGATATAGTCATTCCCATCGAAGATAGGAAATCTTTGAGAGTGCGAGGATCTACCTGCATACGACATACTCAAAACTCCAAGGTTGTGAGACCTTTAATAAACAGAGACAGGGAGTACCTGCTATGATACCAATTGTTAGGACCAAGAGTATATCGACCAGAGCGGGGATGAATGGGAGATTAAAAAAATTCTTGCGAATGTTTTGAACTGATCCCAAACACAACAACGGAAATAAGGTTCGGTAGAAAAGAACTTTAATCAAGCATGATATTGAAGAACATATCTATCGAAGTATGGAGCAATTATGGCATGAGCATAATATATCACAGGCTTGACAATAATGATAGTAATGCAATATGCGAGCAAATGCAGTAGCATGGGAGAAAACACGATATGAACTACGAAAGAAAAGTATGAGAGATAACAACGAAGAGGTGAATGAAAGTGACACCGGGACAGATACTCCAATCTTAATCAAGATAAGTACGAAGCAAAGTATATTCAACTAGGATGTGTAAACAGAATGATGAGAATGCTACATGCAATGATTGATCAGATAAACTATCGTCACAGAGCACGAAAGTAAACTGCTGAAAGTAATGCAGTAAAGTAAAGTGAACAAGTGGTGCTCGATGGCCATAGATGGATTTGGTAGACCAGTTCGCCCTTCTACCAAAGGACTACGTCTGGTTGGAGGGGTTGTGATTTATCATAGAAGATAAACTCTCTTCTCCCTATTTTCCTTCAACTCGGAGCTATCAGACTCCAGTTGATTTTATTCATGGTATATACTTGTCGGCGATCTCCAAACCTTCGACAGACCCTCTTTGCGAACCACAATGACTCTTGGTTGTTGAAGATCTTACTTGGTGAAGACAACAACTCTTCAATACTCAAGCCGACACCTATCCTTCTAGAGAGTGCGCAACTCTCAAGAGTAATAGGTACAAGAACTCTAGACTCAGAACTACTGTGTTGCTCAACCACTACCTAAGTTTCGGGCTCTTGATTTTTCTCTCGGTGGATCTTAAACTCAAATTACTCGGAGAGGAGACGCTTAATTAATCTTCTCAGAAATCTTAAGCGCAACAACCAACAGGCAACATTGGAGCGGGGTGGCTATTTATAGCCGCAGCCTTCCCTAAAGGGAAAAGACCAAATTGGACATGTGGAACAGCCAATGGCCGAATAACACGAGTCCTACGGTCGGAAATTGAGCACAACTGTAACATTTCTTGCGGATCAAGTAATGCTAACTCCGCAGTTTGAAAGATATCTCTTGCAGCACGAAGAACAACATCTACTGCTGGTAGGTAATCATTCAAAACATAAAGAGATTTCTCTCAATCTCGCATATGTTTTGGGCTAAGCATCACAGCGGATCTAAGCTTCGAGAACCTATACCCCTCTTAATAGTACAGAGGTCATATGACTCAAATGAATGAAAGAAGAACAACGAAATGAATGCTACGTCTTCACTTTGTCTTGGACTTTCATTCGTTGTAGTCAAATTTCTTCAGACGGAATCTCCGAACCAATTGCTTCACGTCAGCAATAAATTTTTGGGATCAACTCCTTCACATCAATCTTCTCTCCTACATGTGTTTAACAGATGTAGCTCATTCTTCTTGCTTAGTACAAGTGAAGGCTAGCAAATAGATTGAGGAGCGACCAACTAGAGAGAGACAATGGTCAAAAACATGCATTGAGATTAATCAACATTGGGTACAAGCAGGAGTATGATATAAAACACCATGAACATAAATATTGTGGAGGCTATGTTGGTTTTGATTCAACTACATGCGAGAACATGTGCCAATTCAAGCCACTCGAATCATTCAAAAGAGGATACCATCCTATCATACTACATCATAACCATTTTAAATGCATGTTGGCACACAAGAAAAACCATTATCAACTCCTAGCTATTTAAGCATGGCATGAGTAAATATGATCTCAAATTGTCATTGCAAACATGTTTCATTCATAATGTGCTGAATCAAGAACGATGAGCTACTCATATTTATAAAAACAAAATAGGTCGAGCTCATACCAGCTTTTCTCCATCTCAATCATTTTATCAAATTTCATCATTATTTCCTTTCACTTGCATGACCGAACGATGTGAATAATAATGAGAGTGCATGTGTTGTGGACTAAGCTGGAATCTGCAAACATTTATTCACGGGAGAAGACAAGGTAATATGGGCTCTTTGTTAGGTCAACAATGATGCATATGAGATCCACTCAACGTTTTCATCGTGGTATTCTCCTCGTCACCCAAAAGAAAAGAAAAGAATTTCAAAGAAACACACTAAAATATTTTTGAGTTTTTGTATTTTTCTGTTGAAGAAATTAAACGAAGGAAAAACAAAAATGAGAAAAACTATTTACATGGGAAAGCTCCCAACAAGCAAAAGAAGAATGAGAAATCCTTTTGGGTTCTATTTCAATACTACTAATAATTTAAACTAGAAACAAAAACTAAAAATAAGCAAGAAATATTTTTGGATTTCATAAAAGTTTTTTTTCAAACACACAAGAAGAAAGTAAGAAAAATAAACTAATATGGATTATACAATGGAAAAGGATGAACACCAACAACTGGAATGAATGTGTGATGCATGAATGTAATGTCGGTGAGAAATACGTACTCCCCCATGCTTAGACTTTTGGCCTAACTTGGTTTATGGCCACGGCTGGCCAGGGCAATATCCAAAGTCATAGTTGGGGTTGAACTGGATTGCAGTTGCCACCGCTTGGAGGGCTGCCTCGTTGAGGCGAGCGGTCTCCCTCGCCCTCTCATACTCCTCTGCCTCCTCTCTAAGTATGAAATATCTTCATTTTACTTAAAAGTCAAAGAAGGCAGGAGCGGGAAGCGTAATATGGAAGATGCGACTCCTGTCAAAGATTAGTCTGTACTGGCAAGGCTGATCGCCCCTCTCAAGAAATTGGAAACGTTCCATAGTGTCATAATCGAGGAAAGCAGGTGGTAACTGATCATCATTTTCTCTTATAGGTACCCCAAGATAATCAGCTAAACGAGTGGCATAAATTCCACCAAAGAAATCTCCATCTAAGGCAATATTATGCAACGGCCTTGCAACAATAGCCCCCAAGTTATATCGTTTATCATCCATTACTATGCTCTTGAGGAGAGCAAAGGTGGCTATGGTCATGTTTCCCATTAATGCATCTACCTATAAAGAGAGCAAAATAATGTAATGCAAGAAAGTGAATGCTCCCTATAGTAGCTTGTGTTATGGTTCTAATTTCACCCAAAGCGATGCTAGCAAGGAACTCAATGCAATAGGATTTACGAGGTTCAGTATAAATGCCCCATTGCAGAATTTTGCATGCTTCATTAAATTCTTCAAGGTCCATGCGAAATGATTTATCATAGATATCAAATAAAACGGAATGTGTATTGCGATGGACCCAATACTCAAATCTCTGCACAAAAGAAGAAGTAAGATTATAATATTGCAAGCAATTATCTGACAAGAAGTCCGTCAGGCCGGCGTTGTGCACATACATATCAAATTCTTCCTTGAAACCTGCACGAGTCATGAAATGATCCGACGGACATTCGCAAGGTCGCACTAGAGCTTCCCGCGGTTGTTCAGGGGCCAGCTCACGTATCGCGAGCCTTGGGGATTTCTTCTTCGAGGAACCACCTTGGAATATCTTCCTAAACATTCTCTTCCACTGAAAATTCCTGAAATTTTTAGTGACTCAAAATAAAAACGAACAAAACTCAATAAGATTGATAGCAACCACTCCTACAAGTGTCTAGAGGCTATATCAAGTACCAAAACTACTTTGAACCATATAAATTTGACATGCAAGCTCAAGAACATGGTCACCACAACAACAAAATTTTGCAATGTATAAAGCACTAGAGCAAAAACTAATTGGACCATTGGAGGAGTCACATACCGATGAACAATCCCCCAAAATAGTTTCAGAAACGGAGCTCCGATCAAGGAGATCGAAAATGGCAGCAAGATGAGCAAGAACACGGGTTTGAACAATGGAGTGATTTTTTCTGGAGGAAGACAAAGTGCATGGGTGGCTAGAATAAGTGAGGGGGCCTACGTGGGCCCCACAAGCTTGCATGGCACACCCAGGGGGCGGGCACACCCTGTGAGCTTGTGGCTCACAGGTGCACCCCCGGGTTTTCAAATATTACAGAAAATCATATTAAATTTTTAGGGCATTTGGAGAACTTTTATTTTCTGGTTATTTTTTATTACAAGGATAATTCAGATAACAGTAAAATAATAGCATTTCTACTTTAGTAATTCTAAATAACAGAAAGTAAAAGGTGGGTACAAAAGGTTTTGTTTACTAAATTCATCCATCTCATGCTCGTCAAAAGGAATCCATTAATAAGGTTGATCAAGTCTTATAAACAAACCTCTTCTGAATGACATGAAACCGGAGAATTTTCGTATAACACTAGGTTACCTAAATGGGGATATGCATGTCCCCAACAATACGTATTTCATATTTATTTTTAACATTAGGAATAGGGAATTCAAAATCTCCAATAGTAATTTTTGAAGTTTTTCCAATAGAATTGATACTATTCACTTGAGGTTGTTTCTTCGGTAAGTGTACCGTATGCTCATTACCATTGGCATGAAAAGTGACATTGCACTTATTGCAATCAATAACAGCGCCTACAACATTCAAAAAAGGTCTACCAAGGATAATCGACATACTGTCATGCTCGGGTATATCAAGAATAGCAAAGTCCGTTAAGATAGTAACACCTGCAACTACGACATGCACATCCTCAGAAATACCGATGGTTATAGCAGTTGATTTATCAGCCATTTGCAAAGAGATTTCAGTTGGTGTCAACTTATTAAAATCAAGTCTTTTATATAAAGAGAAAGACATAACACTAACACCGGCCCCCAAATCACATAAAGTAGTTTTAACATAGTTTCTTTTAATGGAGCAAGGAATAGTTGGTATTCCCGGGTCTCCTAGTTTCTTTGGTATTGCACCCTTAAATGAATAATTAGCAAGCATAGTGGAAATTTCAGCTTCTGGTATCTTTCTTTTATTTGTCACAATATCTTTCATATACTTAGCATAAGGAGACATTTTCAAAATGTCAGTCAAACGTAAGCGCAAAAAGACAGGTCTAAGCATTTCGACAAAGCACTCAAATTCTTCATCATCTTTGTTCTTTGAAGCTTTAGGAGGAAAATGCATGGGTTTCTAAACCCATGGTTCTCTTTCTTTACCATGTTTCCTAGCAATGAAGTCTCTCTTATCATATCTTTTATTCTTAGGTTGTGGGTTATCAAGATCAACAACACTTTCTATCTCCACATTATTATCATTACTAGGTTGAGCATCTACATGAACATCGTCATTACCATTATTACTAGGTTCATGTTCATCACCAGATTCAGTTTCAACATTAGAAATAGAAATATCATTTGGATTCTCAGGTGGGTCTACAGTAGGTTCACTAGAAGCATGCAAAGTCCTGTCGTCTTTCTTTTTCTTTTTAGGTGGACTAGATGCATCAATATTAATTCTTTGAGAGTCTTGTTCACTTCTTTTAGGATGGCCTTCAGGATACATAGGTTCCTGAGTCATTTTACCACCCTAGTCATAACTATAACATCATGATCATTAATCTTATTGTTCATCTCATTAAGCAAATCATTTTGTGCTTTAAGAACTTGTTCTACTTGAGTTTTTATCATAGAAGCATGCTTACTAACAACCTTGAGATCATTAACAGTTATTAACATATAGTCACTCAAGCATTCAATCATATAAGCATTTCGTTTCAATTGTCTACTAACATATGCATTGAAGTTTTCTTGTTTAACAATAAAGTTGTCAAATTCATCCAAGCATTAACTAGCACATTTAGTATAAGGAATATCACCTTCATCAAATCTATACAGAGAATTTACCTCTACTACCTGTGTTGGGGTATTAAGACCATGTATTTCTTCAATAGGTGGTAAATTCTTAACATCTTCAGCTTTGATACCTTTTTATTTCATAGATTTCTTTGCCTCTTGCATATCTCCAGGATTGAGAAATAGAATACCTCTCTTCTTCGGAGTTGGTTTGGGCGGTGGTTCAGGAAGAGTCCAATCATTATCATTACTCAATATATTATTCAATAGTTCTTCAGCTTGTTCAACATTTCGTTCCCCGAAAACACAATCAACACAACTATCTAGGTGGTCCCTAGAAGCATCAATTAGTCCATTATAAAAGATATCAAGTATTCAAGTATTTCATTTTTCTTGAGAGATGATCAGGCAAAGTATTAAGTAATTGGAGAAGCCTCCCCCAAGCTTGAGTGAGGTTCTCTTCTTCAATTTGCACAAAGTTAAGTATTTCATGTAAAGCAACTTGTTTCTTATGAGCAGGAAAAATATTTTTCAGAGAAGTAATGTATCATATCCTTGGGACTACGCACACAACCAAGAGCAAGAGAATTAAACCATATCTTAGCATCACCCTTTAGTGAGAAAGGAAATAACTTAAGAATATAGTAGTAACGAATTTTTTCCTGATGAGCAAATAGGGTGGCTATATCATTCAGTTTAGTAAGATGTGCCACAACAGTTTCAGATTCATAACCATGGAAAGGATCAGAATCAACTAAAGTAATTAACTCAGGATCGGCAGAGAATTCATAATCCTTATCAGTAACAAAGATAAGTGAAGTGGAAAACTTAGGATCATATTGCATTCTAGCATTCATAGATTTTTCTTTCAACTTCCCTAGTATTTTCTTAAGATCATCTCTATTCTTACAAGCAAGAAAGTCTCTAGCTACCTCTCCATCCATAACATAACCCTCAGTTATATCGGGCAATTCATAAATAGGAGTGCTAGATCTAATAGGTGTTTCAAAGTTTTCAGTTTCAACAATTTCCCCAGTTTCAGAAATATCATCAGTTTTAGCATTCTCAATTTCATTGACCCTAGCAAGTTGTTCATCAAGATATTCACCCAGTGGCATAGTTTTATCAAGTAAAGTACTAGCATCATCATAAGCATCATTCATAGCAGAAGTAGCACCATTAATTACTTGCGACATATCAGGATTAATAGCAGGTGTAGGTGTCGCAAGCTTACTCAAAACAGAAGGTGAATCAAGTGCAGAGCTAGATGATGATACGTCTCCAACGTATCTATAATTTTTGATTGCTCCATGCTATATTATCTACTGTTTTGGACATTATTGGACATTATTGTACTAACCTATTAACCGGAGGCCCAGCCCAGAATTGCTGTTTTTTTTCCTGTTTTAGGGTTTCGAAGAAAAGGAATATCAAACAGAGTCCAAACGGAATGAAACCTTCGGGAACGTGATTTTCTCATCGAATAAAACTCAGGAGACTTGGAGCCTACGTCAAGACACGTACCAGGAGGCCACGAGGTAGGGGGCGCGCCTACCCCCCAGGCGCGCGCTCCATCCTCGTGGGCCCCCTGTTGCTCCACCAACGTACTTCTTCCTCCTATATATACCCACGTACCCCCAAATGATCAGATACGGAGCCAAAACCCTAATTCCACCGCTGCAACTTTCTGTATCCATGAGATCCCATCTTGGGGCCTATTCTGGAGCTCCGCCGGAGGGGGCATCGATCACGGAGGGCTTCTTCATCAACACCATAGCCCCTGTGATGAAGTGTGAGTAGTTTACCTCAGACCTACGGGTCCATAGTTAGTACCTAGATGGCTTCTTCTCTCTTTTTGGATCTCAATACAATGTTCTCCCCCTCTCTTGTGGAGATATATTCGATGTAATCTTCTTTTTGCGGTGTGTTTGTTGAGACCGATGAATTGTGGGTTTATGATCAAGTCTATCTATGAATAATATTTGAATCTTCTCTGAATTCTTTTATGTATGATTGGTTATCTTTGCAAGTATCTTTGAATTATCAGTTTGGTTTGGCCTACTAGATTGATCTTTCTTGCAATGGGAGAAGTGCTTAGCTTTGGGTTCAATCTTGCGGTGTCCTTTCCCGGTGACAATAAGGGCAGCAAGGCACGTATTGTATTGTTGCCATCGAGGATAACAAGATGGGGTTTTCTTCATATTGCATGAGTCTATCCCTCTACATCATGTCATCTTGCTTAAGGCGTTACTCTGTTTTTAACTTAATACTCTAGATGCATGCTGGATAGCGGTCGATGAGTGGAGTAATAGTAGTAGATGCAGGCAGGAGTCGGTCTACTTGTCTCGGATGTGATGCCTATATACATGATCATACCTAGATATTCTCATAACTATGCTCAATTCTGTCAATTGCTCAACAGTAATTTGTTCACCCACCGTAGAATACTTATGCTCTCGAGAGAAGACACTAGTGAAACCTATGGCCCCCGGGTCTATCTTTATCATATCAATCTCCTACTACTTAGTTATTTACTTTGCCATTTACTTTGCCTTTATTTTACTTTGCATCTTTATCATAAAAATACCAAAAATATCACCTTATCATATCTATCAGATCTCACTCTCGTAAGTGGCCCTATAGGGATTGACAACCCCTATTTGCGTTGGTTGCGAGGATTTATTTGTTTTGTGCAGGTGCGAGGGACTTGCACGTAGCCTCCTACTGGATTGATACCTTGGTTCTCAAAAACAGAGGGAAATACTTATGCTACTTTGCTGCATCATCCCTTCCTCTTCGGGGAAAACCAACGCAGTGCTAAAAGAGGTAGCAAGAAGGATTTCTGGCGCCGTTGCCGGGGAGGTCTACACAAAAGTCAACATACCAAGTACCCATCACATACCCTTATCTCCCGCATTACATTATTTGCCATTTGCCTCTCGTTTTCCTCTCCCCCAGTTCACCCTTGCCGTTTTATTTGCCCTCTCTCTCTGTATCCTCCCTCTCTTTCTCTATTTGCCTCTTTTTGCCCGCTTGCTTTTTGTTTGCTTGTGTGTTAGTTTGCTTGCTTGTCACGATGGCTCAAGATAATACTAAATTGTGTGACTTCACCAATACCAACAACAATGATTTTATTAGCACTCCGATTGCTCCTCTTACCGATGCTGAATCTTGTGAAATTAATGCTACTTTGCTGAATCTTGTTATGAAAGATCCGTTCTCCGGCCTTCCTAGTGAAGATGCCGCTATCCATCTAAATAGCTTCGTTGATTTGTGTGACATGCAAAAGAAGAAAGATGTGGATAATGATATTGTTAAATTGAAGCTATTTCCTTTTTCGCTTAGAGATCGTGCTAAAGCTTGGTTTTCGTCTTTGCTAAAAATAGTATTGATTCATGGAACATCTCTAAGTATTTTCCTCCTGCTAAGATCATCTCTCTTAGAAACGATATTATGAATTTTAAGCAACTTGATCATGAACATGTTGCACAAGCTTGGGAGAGAATGAAATTAATGATACATAATTGCCCTACTCATGGTTTAAATTTATGGATGATTACAAAATTTTTATGCCAGATTGAATTTTTCTTCTAGAAATCTTTTAGATTCGGCCGCGGGAGGCACTTTTGTGGAAATCACTTTAGGAGAAGCTACTAAACTCCTAGATAATATTATGGTTAATTATTCTCAATGGCATACTGAAAGATCTACTAATAAAAAGGTGCATGCGATAGAAGAAATTAATGTTTTGAGTGGAAAGATGGATGAACTTATGAAATTATTTGCTAATAAGAGTGTTTCTTCTGATCCTAATGATATGCCCTTGTCTACTTTGATTGAGAATAATAATCAATCTATGAATGTGAATTTTGTTGGTAGGAACAATTTTGGTAACAACGCGTATAGAGAAAATTTCAATCCTAGGCCTTATCCTAGTAATCCCTCTAATAATTATGGTAATTCCTACAACAATTCTTATGGAAATTATAATAAGATTCCCTATGATTTTGATTCTACTATTAAAGAATTTATTACTTTGCAAAAGAATTTTAATGCTATGATTCAACAAAAATTGCTTAAGATTGATGATTTGGCTAGGAACGTTGATAGAATTGCTCTTGATGTCGATTCTTTGAAACTTAGATCTATTCCACCTAAGCATGATATCAATGAGTCTCTCAAGGCCATGAGAATTTCCATTGATGAGTGCAAAGAAAGAACCGCTAGGATGCATGCTAAGAAAGATTCCTTTAAAAAAGCATGTTCTTGTCACATCCCTAGTTCTGGTATGACCTAGGCTAGCCTTCATGTTTGAATCATGTTTAAATTTCATTGAAATTTGAAATGGGGATTTGTGAAACCCTCAGAATCATTCTGGAAATGACCCTGCCGGGGTACTGATCCACGGGCACCTATGGGACCGGCGGACCGGGTCCCTTTCGGTTCGGCGGGGGCGGAGATTGTGCAAAGAGCAAATCGAGGCGATACACGCGAGCGATTTACCCAGGTTCGGGCCGCACGGATGCGTAAAACCCTACTCCTGCTTTGTGGTTTGTATTGATTTCTTGCTCGGGAGCGTGGAGTGCTACAGTACACTTCAGCAGCTAGCAAAACCGAGCATGAGTGTTCAAACTAGCTAACCCCCCTCTACGTTGCACACGGGCCTCCTTTTATATGCTCAAGGGGTTCCCGACAGGTGGCAACGGAGGTGAAGGGAAAAAATGGAAAGGTGCTGTGGTAGGCACAGCTACCTGCTACAGTGTATCATACCTAACCCTGACGGCAGGGGACAAGGGCCTTAAATGCCCGTCTGTGTCGCCTAAACAGTGCGAAAAGGGACCGCCAGGGACGCCACCGTTCGCCACGATGGCGATCTTGTCAGCGCCGCTTGCCACCGCACGCCGCTGGCTGCACAGCCTCCCGCCACGTACGCCTATAAGGGTCCCAGAGCGACACGTTGGTGGGTGCGCTGGAGCGCGGGCCCAGGGAGGTGGCTTGCCGTGGCAAGCGCCTTGCCGCTGTCGTTGTCTTGTCGCGTCCGGGAGCTTGTCGCTCACTGGGCCTTGCCGGGGCGCGCGGTGTGCCGCAGCAAGTTCCTTGCAATGCCTCGGGTGGCCTTCCTAGCAAGCTCCTCTTGCCGGGGTCTTGGGATGCTTTTGTTATCCTTCCCGACAAGCTCCTCTTGCCGGGGTCTTGTCTTCTTGGCTTGGATACTTTGTTCTTGAATGGCTCCAAAGGAACCACGGAGGATCTTGGCGGTCACCCGGCAAGCCTTGCCGCGGGATGCTGCGACTGCCCGTGCACAAGTTCGGGATACTAGGGTACCCCCACTCTAGTACACCGACAGGAGCCCCCGGGCCTGGGCCATACACGGTGCCGAGCGCTGTTGGGCCAGGCCCAAAACAGGGCACGGGCACGCGCGGCCTAGGTTACGCCGTATCTTACTCCGTATCCACCGCGCCCTCCCCGAACGGCACGCGTTGAATGCGGCGTCGTGGGCGAGATCGTGGGTGGTTATTTTATTCGGAAATGCGGAACGTCCGCCCCCTCCCCCTTTATAAGCAGAGGAAGCGGGGGCAGTTCGCACATTCGCCCGTTGCTGCTTCCAATCTCAGAAACCTCCGCCGCTCCCTCGCCTCCCCAGAGCAGAGAGAGAGAGAGAGAGAAGCGCCCCGCCCCCCATCGCCGCCAGCATCACCAACGCCGTCGACCTCCTCCACTGCTTCCGCCATGGCTCCAAAAGCCGATAAGGGGAAGGCTGTGAAGTCGACCGAGGCGCAGCGGCTCGCGGCGCTGCGGAAGGAGCGGGCAGTTCCCCCCCCCCCCAAGCTTGCCGCGAAGGAGCCGAGGGAGAAGTACTACCTCTTCTGGTCGGCGGAGACGCGCGCGCATCCGCGCACAAAGGTACTCCCCGCCGTCGCTTGGAAGAAGGCTCCGAATGGATACCCCTTTTTTGCTCTATTCTTCTACTGCGGGCTCTGCCCGCCTTTCTCAGATTTCTTCTGCGACATCATGAATACGTACGGATTCCATCTCCTTGACTTCACCCCCAATGCCGTCCTGACCATGGCAGTTTTCGCACACCTCTGCGAAAACTTTGTCGGAGTCCTTCCCAACGTAGCCCTCTTCCGCCACTTCTTCATACCCCGAGTAGAGAGAGGAGAGCCTCTATCCGGCGGGATTGCCTGGATCTCAAGGGCCGGCAAGAAGGAGACCTATCTGGAGGGAGAGTTCCGCGGCAAGTGGGAGGAGTGGAGAGCGGATTGGTGCTGGATTGACGAAGAGGATCCGCAGCCATTCACCACCCGGCGCAAAACCCCAGTAGCACGCGGCAGCGATTGGAGCGACGTGGCCCCGGAAGACGACAGGCTGAGAATTGCCGTCACCAGGATCCTGCGCCTCAGGCTTGCCGGGCTTACTGTTGGCGCTGTTGGCGCAGACTTCCTTCACCGCCGCATCGCCCCCCTGCAGGAACGGGGGAGGCCCACTTGGGAGTTCAAGAACGCGGCAGACATTATGGGGCTGCGGCCGGGCCTCAACTATAACTTCACAGTCCTGGAGCTCAACGCAATGCTGCAGGAGTTGTTCAAATATGACCCCCAACATCCCGAGGTGTTCAGGTTGCCGGGGGGCGTCGTGCCGTTGTGCAACAATTCCTCGCTCGACCGCATCCGTGCAATGATGCCGGAGTGTGACTCGCATGGAATTGTGCCAACTTGGCAGGAACCTGCCGACGAGGTTGTGCAGCAGTTCTTCGACGACTTGGTGGAAGTGCCAGTCCGCCCCGACGAGAAGGACGGACTCACCCGCGACACCACGGATGCGGAGTTGGCGCTCATCGCCACCAGGATGGAGGAGGCAGCGGCAGCCGCAGCCGCGGGCGAGTTTGGATTTACTATGGAGGAGGCTGATGCAGCGAAAGCGGCAAGCCGTGCCGAGCGAGGGGAGGCCACCGGCAAGAAGGAGCTTGCCGGGCGTGATGCCGTGCCAAGCGAGCCCGCCAAGGACACGAGCGTCTCGTTAGAAATCAACTCTTCTTCCTCCTCGTCTTCAGGCAGCTCGCCGCAAGCAGGGCCTCCATCTCCGCCAAGAAGGCGTCTCCGCAAGGCCTGTGATGTGGCGGAGCAGCAAGCGGGTCAACAGTCGCCGCGCCGCGTGACACGCTCTACCGCGGCAAACACCGTTGCCGCGGGAGCGCCTCATGCTGCGACGGCAACTGGAGCGGAGTCTAGCCGGACCACCGCTTCAGTCCCTGCCGCTACTCACGCCGCGCCGACAGCCAGAGCGGGGTCGTCTCAGCCTACCACCACCGCTCCCGCCAAGCGGCCAAGGGAAGCTACCCCTCCACCTCCTCACGCCGGGCGCGCGCCGGACTTCGACTTCTCCGCGTTCAGCTCCGACGACGAAGAAGAAGAAGAGTAAGCTTCTCTTGTAGTACTTATAGTTCTTCAAATCTTGCTGTTTGTCTTGTATCTCATTTGCTTCGCTTTGAATTTGTTCCTTCTCAAGACTCTGGCTCAGAGAGCAGCAAAGAGAGCCAAGGCCCCAGTGATCGTCGTCGAGGACGAGCCCACTGTGACAGCAGGCGGCGCGCCCGAGACAAGCTTGCCGGACCCGGCGACTTTTCTCCAGGGCAGCCCCCATCGTAAGTGTCTGATTTACTTTCTGCTGCGAGGCGTGTTTGGGTACTTGTCTTTGCTGATATTTGCTTGTTGACTTGTGTAGGAGCCGAGCAGCCCCACCAGGAGCCAAGGGAGAATCCCCCGACAAGGGAGAATTCTCCGGCAAGGGAAGGCTTCCCGGTAAGGGAGAAGTCTCCGGCAAGGGAGGGTTCTCCGGCGAGGGAGAAGTCTCTGGCAAGGGAGGGTTCTCCGGCGAGGGACAGCGCCAGCGGGCCCCCGACGGCGGAGACCACGACTGCAGAACCTGGTGCAGGTACTCCTCTTGCTTCAAAAACTTCCCTTGGGTTCTTCTTCTTCTGATCTTCTTGAGTTTTTGCTTGATTTTGCTTGACTCTTCCCCTCTTTCCGGCCGTCAGATCCACCCGCTGCGGAGCAGATGGAAACCGAGGTCGCCGCTGACGAGGCAACCAGTGGTGGCGACGCCGCCGGTGCAGAGGCCGCCAAGGCAGACGCCGCGACAACTGGCGAGGGGTCCGGCGATCGCACTGATGGCCCTGAGGCCGCAGGAGCGCCAGGCGCTACACCGACCGCCGATCCGTCCGCCGCTGCCGCAGCGCCAGGCTCTGGAGAGCCCCAACCTGGCGTCTACCTGAAGGCCGGTGACGATGTCTTCATCAATCTTCCCTGGGCATCAAGCTCCAGAGCGCCGGTCGAGGGGGAGATCTTCGACGGAGAAGTGCTTGCCTCCGCGGGGTTGACGCTGGTCGATGCGCCAAGCAGCAGCAGCAACGAGCCCGAAGAAGAGCGGCTGCTGCGGAGGTTGATGTCGCTCTACCGCGCGCGATAGGCCAAGCTGGAGTCCCGCGAGGCACTTGTCGCGAAGGCGGGGGCAGACATTGAAAAGCGCGCGGAAGAGCTCGGGGGTTTCCACCGGGAAGCCCTCCGATCCCTGGCGAAGGAGCGGGAGCGGCTCGTTGAAGCGCAGAAGGCCTTTCTCCTCGAGAAGGCCGAAGCCGAAGAGCGCCAGCGACTTGCCGCTGTGAAGCTAGCCGCGGAGGAGGGCGAGCTGGCGCAGCGGAAGGTCAATCTCGACGCCCACGAGGAGGAGCTTGCCTCGCGCAAGGAGAAGCTTGGCGGAGCCCTCAAGCAAGCGGAGGACGCTGCCGCCGCCGCTGAGGCCGCCAAGGAAGAGTTGAAGACGAAGGTGGCGCGGCTGGAGGCCGATCTCTCCGAGAAGGGCAAGGAGCTCAGCACCACCAAGGTCTCCAAAGTGGATCTTGAGTTGAAGCTAACCACTTTAACCAAGACTCTGGACAGCGCCAAGAAGCGGGAGGCGGCCTTGAAGGAGGAAATCAAGGCCGACAAGGCGCTGCTGGAGAGTGCTGCCACCGCCCAGAACACCTTCAGGGAGACCGTGACGCACTCGATGGAGAGCCTTGTGAACGCCACCACGGACATCGACAAGGAGCTGGCGCAACTGGGGATGGAGGATCTCGGGTATTCCACCGACGACAACCTCCAACCCAACGCCAAGCTCGTTCTGTTCTTCAAGGGCGTGGCGACGGCCCTTCAGTGACTCCGGGAGAGGATCCCCAAGCAACTGGCTGACGAGTCGCGCAGGGTCTGCGCAGGGGCCCTCGAGAAAGTGTTGATGAAGGTGGCCTTTCGCAATCCTGGCCTCCGTCTCACCAACATCCTCAGGACCTTGCCGCCAGAAGCTGATCTGGAGGAGCTCAAAGCCCTTGTCGCACCCATTGTGGACAAGGTGAGCGGGATCAAGAGGGTTGAAGGCGATCGCGTAGATTAGGCCGCCAATCTCTTCTTCCCTTGTCGCTGTTTACCTTGTCATGAAAACAATCTATTAGAGCTGCGACAAGCTATTTTTGTAATATAACTTTATTCTGGGTATTATTTGCAATGTCATTCCCTCTACTTGACTCTTTGCTTTGTATGCTTTTACCCTACGCTTTTAGGGAACTTGCCGGTGCAGGCACTTTAGCCGCGAGCGCTGAGTGCGGAACGTCAGCAGCCTGCTGGCGGTGCCGCTACCAGCAAGAAACCTTGTCGCGAATAGTTGCAGCTCACTTAATGTTGTCGAGTGGACTCGAAACAAATTAAGGGTGCCAGCAGCTCACTTAATTTGTTGAGCGGACTCGAAACAAAGTAAGGGCACTAGCAGCTCACTTAATTTGTTGAGCGGACTCGAATCAAAGTAAGGGCGCAACTAGCTACGAGTAGGTTCCTCCGCGCACAGGTTTTCCATACAAAGTGCGGTCGTTCAAGGGAGATAACTCAAAAATTAAAAAATTTGATTGCTCAAACTTTGGCAACTTAGCTTTTCTGTTGTTTGCTCCCCGGCAAGGCGAAACTCTCTTGAACGACGCCCGGTCCATACCATCATCTTCTCCTCTCCTCTCCCCCCGGCAAACTTGTGGGCGAGGGGAACCTTCCTTTGAAAAGAAAGAAGAGACAATACAGATATTGAGCTTTACGGCTCGTTAGTGCTTACCGTGGAGTAGGTGCTGCACAAAGTGTCAGATCATATATGCCAAAAAATAGAAAGCATAAAATCGACAAAATGCGCAGGGCACATGAGCTTTATTTATGCACGGGGTCTGCGCCCGGCTTTGTACAAAGGATTACATGCAACAGCGGCAAGACTTGTACAAAAGGTGGTTGCCGGAACAGGTTCCGGCAACCGCGCCTTACGGGTAAAACTTACGAAGATGCTCAATGTTCCAGGAGTTGCTCACCGGAATTCCATCTTCGGTTTCCAGGCGGACAGCGCCAGGCCTAGTGACTCGTTTCACCCGGTAAGGGCCTTCCCACTTCGGCGTCAACTTGTTGGAATTCTTGGCGGACTGAACGCGCCGAAGAACAAGGTCGCCTTCCTCGAGACTTCTGGCATTAACTTTGCGGCTATGGTAGCGGCGCAAAGCTTGCTGGTAGCGAGCAGCTCGCACAGCTGCCTGAAGACGGTCTTCCTCAAGGAGCAGCGCATCATCTTGTCGCAGCTTCTCTTGCTCAAGCTCATCATAAGCGAGCACTCGAGGTGACCCGTATACGAGTTCCGTGGGGATAACTGCCTCTACTCCATAGACTAGAGCAAAAGGTGTCTGGCCAGTGGCTCGATTTGGCGTCGTCCTGATCGACCAAAGAACCACCGGTAGCTCCTCGATCCAGTTTCTTCCGCACTTGTGCAGCCTGTCGAAAGTTCTGGTCTTGAGCCCGCGCAACACTTCAGCATTTGCCCTCTCCAATTGACCGTTGCTTCTCGGGTGAGCAACAGAAGCGAAGCAGACCTTGGCGCCAAGATCTTGGACGTATTGCATGAAGGTGCGGCTCGTGAATTGTGTACCGTTGTCAGTGATTATCCTGTTAGGGATCTCGAACCGGCAAACAATCGACCTGAAGAACTTGACGGCTGACTGTGCGGTCACCTTCCTCACTGTTCCACTTCTGGCCACTTTGTGAACTTGTCGATTGCAACGTACAAGTACTCAAAGCCCCCGACAGCTCGGGGAAAGGGGCCGAGGATGTCGAGCCCCCAGACCGAAAATGGCCAGGATAAAGGGATCGTCTAGAGAGCTTGAGCTGGTTGGTGTATCTGCTTGGAATGGAACTGGCACACTTCACACTTGGTTACTTGTGCAGTTGCATCCTGGAGGGCTGTTGGCCAGAAGAAACCTTGCCGGAATGCTTTGCCGACAAGTGATCTTGCGCCAATGTGGTGACCACATATGCCTCCATGTATCTCTGCCAACAGCTTTTGTCCGTCTTCCCGGTGAATACACATCAATTTCACACCGTTGAGTCTTCTTCTGTACAGTGTCTTGTTGACAAACTGGTACATACTTGACTGCCGGGCTACTCTTTCCGCTTCTTCTTGCTCTTCGGGAAGTTCTCCTGTCTGAAGGAAACGGACAATTTGCTGTGCCCATGCTGGAGCTTGTGGCTCGACAACAAGGACTAAAGGCAAATCTGCTGCTGCGGGAACATCTGCTTCTTCGGCAAGAACCTGCGGTTCTGCCGGAGCTTGACGTTCCCCGACAAGCTTGCCGGAGCAAAACTTGTCGGGAGCTTCTGCTTCAACGGAACAAACCCTAGGGCTTGCCGGAGCATCTTGCTCCTCAGCGCTCTTGGTGTTGGTCTTAGCTGCTGCGGGAACATCCGCTTCTACGGCGAAAAAATGTGTCTCTGCTGGAGCTTGACGTTCCCCGACAAGCTTGCCGGAGCAAAACTTGACGGGAGCTTCTGCTTCAACGGAACAAACCCTAGGGCTTGCCGGAGCATCTTGCTCCTTAGCGCTCTTGGTGTTGATCTTAGGGACCTTCTTGGCGGCGGCTTCGGGAAGCTCTGCCGGCAAATAGTCACCAGAAATCAACTTCCTCTTCTTGCTCTGTCCAGTTGATGGCGCCACGGATGGTTGAGTCAGCTTGAGCACAAAAATTCCTAGTTCCACAGGTAGCTTAAGTGCGGCGCACTTTGACAGGCCATCAGCAATGGCGTTGTGAGCTCTTGGAACATGCTCCATTTGTAAGCCGTCAAAGTGCTCTTCTAGCTTTCTCACTTCGTCGACGTAAGCTTCCATCAACGGACTCTGATAATTCTTGTTTACTTGGCGGACGACAAGCTGTGAGTCACCCCTGACGATGAGCTTCTTGATCCCAAGGTCTGCCGCGATCCGGAGACCGGCAAGCAAGCCTTCATACTCTGCAGTATTGTTTGTTGCTTGCTCCTTGGGAAAGTGCATCTGGACTACGTACTTGAGGTGCTCTTCGGTGGGTGCGACAAGTAGCACACCAGCGCCGGCGCCTTGTAGCGAAAACGCACCATCAAAGTACATCAGCCACTCTTTGCTTGCTTCCTTGACGGGGATGCTCGTTTCTGGAATTTCTTCATCTGGTGTTGGCGTCCATTCTGCTATAAATTCTGCCAATGCTCTGCTCTGGATAGTTGAAGTACTTTCAAACTTGAGGCCAAAGCTTGACAGTTCCAGTGCCCACTCAACAATCCTGCCTGTCGCTTCTGGGTTCTGTAATATCCTCTTCAGCGGAAAGCGAGTGACAACTGTGATTTCATGTGCTTGGAAGTAATGGCGCAGCTTTCTCGAGGCCATGAGAAGGCCGAAAAGCAATTTCTGCACACCAGAATACCTTGACCTAGCCCCCTGCAGGAGGGAACTGACAAAGTAAACTGGGCGATGCACCATTTTCTTCTGTGTCTCCTCGTGCATCTGCGCAGATCCATCTTTGTCGGGACCAGAGCTTGCCGGGGAAGCCCCCTGCTTGTCGCTGGATGTGCTTGCCGTGGTTGCGGGCTCGCCATCTGCCTCCCTCTCTGCTACTAACGCATCACTAACCACTTTATTTGTTGCCGCTATATACAGCAGCAACTTCTCTTGTGGCTTAGGTGCGACAAGTATTGGAGGGGAGGACAGGTATCTCTTCAGGTCTTGCAGCGCAGCCTCCGCTTCCGGAGTCCATCTCATTGGGCCTGCCTTTTTCAATAATTTGAAAAACGGCAGGGCGCGCTCAGCAGACCAAGAGATAAACCTGCTGAGAGCAGCCACACAACCGGCAAGTCTCTGTACGTCCTTGACACGCTTGGGTGCTTCAATCTTCTCAATGGCCTTGATCTTGTCGGGATTGGCTTCAATTCCCCGCTGAGACACGAAGAACCCGAGAAGCTTGCCGGAAGGAACTCCAAACACACACTTCTCTGGGTTGAGCTTGAGGCTGATCTTGCGCAGATTTGCAAAGGTTTCGTCCAAATCTTGAATCAGAGTTGCCCTGTCCTTGCTCTTGACCACTATATCATCCATGTAGGCTTCCACATTTCTGTGTATTTGCGGCTCAAGGGCGACATGGACTACTCTTGCAAATGTTGAACCAGCATTTTTTAATCCGAAAGGCATTCGTACAAAACAGTACGTGCCACATGGAGTAATAAATGCGGTCTTCTCCTCATCCTCTTCTGCCATGAAGATCTGATGATATCCTGAATATGCATCAAGAAATGAAAGCAAATCACATCCGGCTGTGGAGTCAACAATCTGGTCAATGCGCGGCAAAGGAAATGGGTCTTTGGGACAAGCTTTGTTAACATCGGTAAAATCGATACAAAGTCTCCATTTCCCATTTGCCTTGCGCACGATTACAGGATTGGCCAACCATGTGGGATGGAGCACTCCTCTGACAAGGCCTGCTGCTTCCAATTTCTTGATCTCTTCTGCTATGAACTCTTGGCGCTCCATTGCTTGTTTCCTAACCTTCTGCTTGACGGGCCGCGCATGAGGACAAACGGCAAGGTGGTGCTCAATCAATTTCCTGGGAACACCGGGGATGTCAGACGGTTGCCACGCAAACACGTCGACATTCGCCCGTAGGAAAGCAACGAGCGCGTTTTCCTATTTAGGGTCGAGAGTGGCACTGATGGTGAAGGTACCACCAGTTCCGTCCTCCTTGGCGGACACCTTTTTCGTCTCTGGCGGAGCTGCCATCGTCTTCTTACACTTGCCGGTGGAGCTCGATGGTGCGTCCTCGACGGCAGCGCAGCACTCCGAAGAGGTGCGCTTGCCGGAGTGGGCACCAGAACTCTTGCCGGACTTGGTCTTCTTCCCCCCGGGAGCTTCAGTGGCAAGTGACTCGCGTTCTGCTGCGGCTGCTGCTTCCCGGTAGATCTTGTCGGCACAGATAAGAGCATCTTTCTTGTCGCCGGGGATAGAGATGACGCTTATCGGGCCTAGCATCTTCAGCATGTTATATGCGTAGTGAGAGGCTGCCATGAATTTGGCAAGTGCTGGACGGCCAAGTATCCCATTGTAAGGCAATGGAATATCGGCAACGTCAAATGTGACCCTCTCAGTCCTGAAGTTCAGCTCGCTGCCAAATGTTACTGGCAACGTGACTTTCCCCTTCGGCTTGCTCCTTCCCGGGTTGATTCCTTGGAATGTGCCGGTCTCTTCGAGCTCGCTGTCAGGGATTTGGAGTTTCTGGAGTACAGCGGAGGAGATCAGGTTCAAGCCGGCCCCGCCGTCAACTAACATCTTAGTGACCTTGAGGTTGCGGATAGTTGGTGAAACCAACATCGGCAGGCACCCGACCGCAGTTGTGCGATCAGGGTGGTCCTCAATGTCAAAGATGATAGGCGTGCTGGACCATTTTAGAAGTTTGCGCGATTCGACAGGTGGTTTCGCTGCATTGACTTCCCGCACCCACTGCTTGAGTTGGCGGTGTGAAGTGTGCAGAGAAGCACCGCCGTCAACGCACAAGACCTCTGTGGCTTTCTGAAACTCCTGTTCACTGGTCTCAACATCATCCATGTCTTCGTCGTCGTCGTCGTCTTCATCGTTGTCGCGGCCGCGGGGAGGCCTGTCTCCTTGCCGCTGCTTGGCCTTGCCGCGGCGTCCTCCCCGTCCGGCGCGCTTCTTGCCGGATTCTCCAGCACCTCCTTGGGCCCGCTCCTTGTCTTGCCGCTCGTACTCAGCCTTTTGCTGCTGGACAAGCTGCTCGACCTTCTTGCAGCTCTGGAGGTCATGGCCCTTGGTGCGGTGAATCTTGCAGTATTGCTAGCCGGAGCCGTCCTGCTTGTCGGCGACTGCCACGGCATGGCAGTTGGTGCACGCGGCAACCTCCTTGCCGGAGCTACCAACTTTGGCCTTCTTGGCGCCACCTTCATTGCCGGACTGCTCAACAACTAGCACCTCTTTGCCTTTCTTCTTCCTGTTCCGCCGCCGGTTTTTCTTTGCCGGGACAACATCCTCACTGTCAGATCCTTCTGCTCCGGTCTTCTCTCCGGGGAGTTTCCTCCCTTCCTCAGCACGTGCACACTTGTCGGCCAGGGCATACAGCTCACTGACGTCTCTGATCCTGCACATCGCCATCTCCTCCCTGATCCTGCGGTTACGCACGTTCTGATGGAACGCGCTGATGACCGCGGCGGAGTGGACGTCTGGGATGTTATATTGTACATGGCTGAACCTCTGAATGTACTTGCGCAGGGGTTCTCCTTCCTTCTGGGCGAGCAGATGAAGGTCGCTCTCTTGGCCAGGAGGTTTGTGGCCGCCTGTAAAGGCGCCGACAAACTGATGGCATAGATCAGCCCAGGAGGATATGGAGTTATCCGGCAAGTGCATGAGCCAGGACCTGATGTTGGGCTTGAGCACCAGCGGGAAGTAGTTGGCAAGGATCTTGTCGTCCCGCCCCCCGGCAGCCTGCACCGCCATGGTGTAGATGCTGAGGAACTCCGACGGATGCGTCTTGCTGTCGTACTTCTCTAGTACATTTGGTTTGAAATTCTTCGTGCTGGGCCACTGGACTTGCCGCAACTCACGAGTGAACGCAGGGCAACCTACCGCGTATGGCAAGTCGCCTGGTCCCCCTGGCGCATGCATGTCGACAGAGGGCCCAGCGCGCTGGTCTGACTAACGCCGCGCTTCTCTTCGCCGCTCGATGCGAGTACGAGCGTCCTCTTGCTGTCGTTCTTGAAGAACTTGGCGCTGATTGCGACGAGCTCGCGGATCTGACGACGCGGTGGAGTCGCTGTCGAGGTGGATCCGGTGAGTCGGCGATCTCGGCCTTCGGGGCGGAGAGTGTACAGTAGTTGCACCCCCACCAGTCTTGTCGTCTCCGGCTCGTGCCTGGCTGGCTTGCCGCGGCTGCGACGTGCTTGGTTGCCGCGGAGTGTCGCCGTTGGTGAAGCCGATGAGACTCTGGATGGTTACCCTCCAATCGTCGATCTTGTCCACCGTTGGAGGGTAGTCTAGGAGCAGCTGAGCTCGCGCCAAAGCTTCTGCTGCAGTGGCGGGCGGCGGTGGCGAACGGTGCGAGGAGAGGGATATGCTCGGACTTCTAACCATGTTAGAAGGAGCAATATCCTATCCAGGCGACCGTGCCTCGCTCGTGCCAGCATGTTGACGAGCATGGTGGTCCTGAGCGCTCCGAGATCCACCAGCCCGATCTTGGTCTAGCAAACGCATGGTACCATGAGTACCATGACGCTGCCGGTCCCGCGCCTCCTGTCACAGGCGCGGTGTGTGTACGGACGCCGAGGTCTTGGAGTGCGCCCGGTCGTTGTGGGAGCCGGCTACACCGCTGATGGGCAGCGCAGCCTCGCCCTTGGACCTGGCAGCACCGTGAGCTCCCTCGTCTACGCCCGTTCTTCCACCAGCACCCTCCCCATCAGCCGTTTGTCCCGGCGGTGGTGGGTAAGGCGTGGACGGAGCAGCCGCCTCCGAAACCTTCTTCTTCGGCGGCATGTTGATGAAGATGATGAAGATCTAGCTCGCGAGAACGCCGGATCTGGTTCACACAACCTCGACGCCCCCCTACCTGGCGCGCCAAAGATGCCGGGGTACTGATCCACGGGCACCTATGGGACCGGCGGACCGGGTCCCTTTCGGTTCGGCGGGGGCGGAGATTGTGCAAAGAGCAAATCGAGGCGATACACGCGAGCGATTTACCCAGGTTCGGGCCGCATGGATGCGTAAAACCCTACTCCTGCTTTGTGGTTTGTATTGATTTCTTGCTCGGGAGCGTGGAGTGCTACAGTACACTTCAGCAGCTAGCAAAACCGAGCATGAGTGTTCGAACTAGCTAACCCCCCTCTACGTTGCACACGGGCTTCCTTCTATATGCTCAAGGGGTTCCCGACAGGTGGCAACAGAGGTGAAGGGAAAAAATGGAAAGGTGCTGTGGTAGGCACAGCTACCTGCTACAGTGTATCATACCTAACCCTGACGGCAGGGGACAAGGGCCTTAAATGCCCGTCTGTCGCCTAAACAGTGCGAAAAGGGACCGCCAGGGACGCCACCGTTCATCACGATGGCGATCTTGTTAGCGCCGCTTGCCACCGCACGCCGCTGGCTGCACAGCCTCCCGCCACGTACGCCTATAAGGGTCCCAGAGCGACACGTTGGTGGGTGCGCTGGAGCGCGGGCCCAGGGAGGTGGCTTGCCGTGGCAAGCGCCTTGCCACTGTCGTTGTCTTGTCGCGTCCGGGAGCTTGTCGCTCACCGGGCCTTGCCGGGGCGCACGGTGTGCAGCGGCAAGTTCCTTGCAATGCCTCGGGTGGCCTTCCCGGCAAGCTCCTCTTGCCGGGGTCTTGGGATGCTTTTGTTATCCTTCCCGGCAAGCTCCTCTTGCCGGGGTCTTGTCTTCTTGGCTTGGATACTTTGTTCTTGAATGGCTCCAAAGGAAACATGGAGGATCTTGGCGGTCACCCGGCAAGCCTTGCCGCGGGATGCTGCGACTGCCTGTGCACAAGTTCGGGATACTAGGGTACCCCCACTCTAGTACACCGACAGACCCAAATAAAAAAATTGCTCCAAAAAGGTCCAAGAAAATGCTCATGTTGCTCTCTGAAAATATTGGACAGAGATGAAAATCAATCCAATATTTTTAAGAGCTCATAAGTATTTATTTTGGGCATTTGGAACTAATCCAGTAATTAATTGCTTTGGATATATATTTTCTATATATATAATATATGTCCAAAAATTCTGAATTTTGGTGAGGGGCTTTGGATTAATCCCCTAGGTCCCTGCAAAATTTGACAGAAGTAAATAAAATGGTTTAGTATTTTTATTAAACCAAACAAATGTCAGGTAAATAGAAAAGAAAACAAAAAGGAAAAGCTTACCTGGGTTACCGCGGCCTGGCACTGTGCAGTCGGCCTGGCCCAGTGGCCAACAGGCCGGCCCAGCCGACTGGCCAGTGCCAGTCGTCCTCCACCTCCCGCTAGGAGGACAGGGGCGTGTGCCCGCGGCGCGCACGCACGCGTCCGGCCACCTCCTGCATGCTTGCCTCACTCCCCCGTCGCCCTGGACGCCCTGGACGACGCCACGCGCCACCCCGCACCTCTCTCACTCTCTCCCGTGGCCTCCCCTCCTCTGTCGCTCTCTCTCTTTCACCCGCCCGAGCGCTGCCGTCGCCGCCGCTCACCGTTGCCGTAGCCACCGCCTCCTCCTCGCCCTCTCTCTGTGTCTGCAAGCTCTGCGCCGCCGTCTGCTACCTCTCTGTCGAGCCACGCGACACGGGAAGCCATGGAGCGCCTCCATCACCGTCGTCTTCATCTCCAGACACCGTGGATCCCCATCGCCGCACCGTCGACCTCAGCGCGTCCCCGAGCTCGCCGTCAAGCCCACCGAGACCGCTGTGAGCTGCTCCTCCTCCTCCCCCTCTCTGTTTTCTCGCTTGCATGCCATAGGCGCTGCCTCGCCGATGACCGTAACCGTCGCCGCGTGAGCTTGTCACCGACGCAGCTCCGGTGACCAAATGGTCGCCCCGGCGAGGCCAAACCTCTCACCGCATCACGTAGGCCACCGCTAGCGCCTCAGCTCGCTTGCTCGCACACCGCAATGCTGCCCGCACCCACACCCGAACTCCGGCAACCACCGCGGCGTCCACTCCGGCGAGCTCCGGCCTCCCCACGTCCCAGCACGTGCACCATTCAACGCGCAGGAGCAAGAGCTTTCCAACGCACCCAGACACGCTTCGAACGAGGCCCTGTAGCGGTTTTTCGAGCCGTGCCGCCGTCTCGGGCCTCGTCAGCGTCAAGTCGCCGGCGGGTTTGACCCTGCTGACCGGGGTTTGACCTTCCCCTTGTGTCACTGACGCGTGGGTCACCCCCTGACATTTTAGTTAGTATTAGTTTAACACTAATTAACCTAGGTTAGTTAGCTAGTTAGTCGCTGACCAGTGGGCCCGACGCCCACAAATCCTAATTAGACTAAATAAACCCCCTGTTAACAACTTAGTCACTGACGTGTGGACCCCACACATTAGGTTTGACTTGGTCAGCGCCATCGACCTGCTGACGTAAGCATGATGCTGTGCTGACGCAATATATCATTTTCTGGTTTAAAAATAAATCAGGAAATTCCAGAAAATGATATAATCTTCAAAAATTCATAGAAATTCAACCGTAGCTCAGATTGAAATAATTTATATATGAAAAATTATCAGAAAAATTCAATCTATCCATCTGTACCATTTTCATGCATGACAAACCAACTTATATATGCTATATATGAGGAAACACATGAATGTCATTTATAAAAGCTTATTTTGGAGTTGCATTTGAAACTTTGGTTCAAATGGACTTCATGCAAATGAATGCTAGATGCATTAACTCAAACAAACATCACATAATCATGCCATGATCATGCATCATAATGTTGCATATGATTGTGTATTGATTGCCGACACTGTTCCTGCTCGATAGGTCCTGCTCCGGAGACCGATCCAGAGTACCTGTCTAAGGAGCAATGCCCCCCTGTTGATCTACCAGGCAAGCAAACGCCCTTGTTCATTCCGATACAATCCTACTCTCTCGCTCCTGCTCTCATTTATTGCATTAGGACAACAATGATTCAACTGCTACTTTATGCTGCGGTAGTTGAACCCATTCCTCTACATGACCTGTCATTGCCACAGCAAATAGTTAAAACCCACTAGCATGTGTAGGAGTTGATTGAGCCATGTTGTGTTCCTGCCATGCATTGCCTGCTATTGCTTAGAGTATGTCAGGTGTGATTCATCGGGAATGAATTGGAGTGGTACAATATGTTCTGGTGCTGAGAGTTAAGCGTGTGAACACGATTTGGTAAAGGTAGCGGTGAGAGGCCATGTAGGAGTACATGGTGGGTTGTCTCACTGGAACCGTCCCTAAGAACTGAGTTCTGTGTATGTTGTCCAATGACTAGATGCTACCACACATTGGGTTCCGGTAACTCGACCCCTCTCGACTTATTAGCCAACTTGTTCTCTGTCTAGGAGTTGCAATTAGTTTCTGGTGTTTGTAGGTATTGTTAGTAGTCTACCAAGTGGCACCCGGCTAGGTGGGCTTGGGACAGACTAGGCACAGTGGCACGGTGTACCAAGTGGCACCCGGATGGTGGGCTTGGGAACCCTGCTCACATCGTTTGGGGCCGTGAGCGACACCCCAGCCGGATCTCCTTCCGGATGGAACCCGAATAGGCGATAAACCTGGATGAGAGACTTGTGTGGTTATTCAGGTCGTGGCCGACACCCTCGCCAGGCTTCCGCTTGAAGGTTGCCGAGGTACATGACATGTACATGGTGATAAGTGGTGAGAGCGTGTGTGAAGAAGTACACCCCTGCAGGGTTATCATGATCTATTCGAATAGCCGTGTCCTCGGTTATGGACTTCTTGGATGCTTACGTGGTACATAGGCAACTTGAAATGGATACTCTAAAATGCTCAAGGCAAGTGTGAGTGCTATGGATGGCCTTCTCGTAGAGAGACAGGGATGAATCCATAGTAGTGTATTGATGTGGTGGTTAGTGGACTTGTGTGCGCTTCCTCACCTCAAAGAAGTTTCTCATTGTCATAGAACATGATAGCCACTGAGTCAAAGGTGGCTTGCTACAACTAAACCCCACATTACCTTGTTGATACAAATGCATGTATGCTAGAATCTGATGTAAGTCTTGTTGAGTACCTTTGTACTCACGTTTGCTTTATTTATGTTTTGCAGGTGAGACATCTGTCTCACTAGTAGTACCGCTTGGACTTCGACGAGTAGCTTGTTACCTCAGCTACGATATTGTACCCTTGGGAGGGACTTGTAGATAGTCAGGCTTCTCGGCCTTTTTCTTTTGTAGTTGTCTGTACTCAGACATGTAATGCTTCCGTTGCTTGTATGCTCTGAATGATGGGTCATGAGACCTCTGTTTGTATTATTGCTATGTGGCTCTTCTGGTCCTTTATCTATATGAGTTTGCGTTATGTTGTGATGCCATGTTGTACATCACATACTTGCATGTTATGCGTACGTGTGACGTGTATTGCTATGTGTGGGGTCCGACAATCTAGCTGTTTATCCTTGGCAGCCTCTCTTATGGGAAATGTAGTCTAGTGTTTCCTTGAGCCATAGTAGTCCGCTACAGCCCGGTTCACCGGAGTCCTGATAGCCCAGCACTACTGCTCAGGACACTTGACTGGCTGACATGTGTTTCGCTTCGTTCCTGTGTCTGTACCCTCGGGGAAATGTCACGCGGTGACATCCGGAGTCCTGTTAGCCCTATGCTACAGCCCGGATTCACACACTGCTAACCGACTTGCTCGATGTGAATCATGTATGCCTGTCCCCATAGGTTAGTGCCGCTTTGGGTTCACGACTAGCCATGTCGGCCCGGGTTCTCTGTCATATGGATGCTAGTGACACTATCATATACATGATCCAAAAGGCGCAAACGGTCCCGGGCCATGGTAAGGCGACACCCGTGGGAATACCGTGCGTGAGGCCGCAAAGTGATATGAGGTGTTACATGCTAGATCGGTGTGACTTAGAATCGGGGTCCTGACAGCTTTGGTATCAGAGCCTGACTGCCTGTAGGATTACCAAGCCAACCTGGTCGAAGTTGAGTCTAGAAATCCTTTAGCTATATAAGGGAATTGATTCTGGAAGGGAACGTAAGGCTCTTTTACTCCTTATACCTCATGCCTTCTGATCTGAGTCATCCTATCTTTCCTACGGGGTACTGACAGCGTTGGTATCCCCGGGACCGCCCCAATTTCTAGGAGACCTTACAAGATGGCACCCTTAGAGCTAGCCGAGCTTAAGAAACAACTCGATGAATCCTTGCAAAAGGGTTTCATTCGTCCTAGTTCTTCTCCCCGGGCTTGCCCCGTCCTCTTCGTCAAGAAGAAGGATGGTACATACCGGATGGTTGTAGATTATCGTCCCGTTAATTTGGTCACGATAAAGAACAAGTATCCGCTCCCCAGGATCAACGACCTGTATGATGAGCTCGCTGGGTCCTCGGTCTTTTCAAAGATGGATTTGAGGTTAGGCTACCACCAAATCAAGATCAGAAATGGGGACATTCCTAAGACGGCTTTTGTCACTCGTTATGGCCAGTATGAGTACACCGTCATGTCCTTTGGTATAACCAATGCTCCAGCTACATTCTCTCGCTTGATGAACTCGATCTTCATGGAGTACTTAGATAAGTTCGTCGTGGTTTACCTCGATGATATTCTTATTTACTCGAAGAACGAGGAAGAGCATGCCGAACATCTTAGACTTGTGTTAGAAAAACTCAGAGAACACCGCCTTTATGCCAAATTCTCCAAGTGCGAATTTTGGTTGCCAGAAGTGACCTATCTCGGCCACGTGATCTCTGGTAAGGGCATTGCTGTCAATCCCGAGAGAGTTCAGGCCGTTCTTGATTGGACTCCGCCTGAAACGGTTAAGCAAGTTAGGAGTTTCCTTGGCCTAGCCAGTTACTGTCGATGCTTTGTTGAGAACTTCTCCAAAGTGGCCAAACCTCTCACGGAACTTCTCAAGAAAGATAAAAAGTTTGAGTGGTCCCCATAGTGTGAGCACAGTTTTCAGGAACTGAAAAAGACGCCTGACTTGTGCTCCCATACTTGTGCCACCGGATTTCACTAAGGACTTTGTTATCTATTGTGATGCCTCACGTCAGGGACTAGGTTGCATCCTTATGCAGGATCGTCATGTGATTGCCTATGCATCTTGACAGTTGCATCCACATGAGGAGAATTATCCTACACATGATCTAGAGCTTGCAGCCGTAGTCTATGCGCTTAAGACATGGAGACATTACCTTCTTGGTAAACGTTGCGAGATTTACACCGATCACCAGAGTCTTAAGTATATCTTCACCCAACCAGATTTGAACCTTAGGCAAAGACGTTGGTTGGAGTTGATCTCAGATTACGGCTTAGGGATTACCTACACCGCATGCAAGGGCAATGTCATGGCTGATGCACTAAGTCGTAAGTCCTATTGCAACAATCTCATGTTGCAGCAGGGCCAACCACTTCTCCATGAGGAATTATGTAAACTTAACCTTCACATTGCTCCTCACGGATTCCTTTCTACGTTGGTGGTGAAACCTACTCTTGTGGATCATATCATAGAAGCCCAGAAGCATGATACGGGGATTACCCGGATCAAGAGAAACATTGCCAAGGGCGTTGCTGGTAGTTTCTCTATAGATGATCGAGGTGTTGTTTTCTTCGGGAATCGTCTGGTGGTTCCCAAGAAGCAACATCTTCGGCAATTAATCCTTAAGGAGGCGCATGAATCTCCTCTCACGATTCATCCCGGTAGTACTAAAATGTATCAGGACCTACGCCAGAGGTTCTGGTGGACTAGGATGAAAAGAGAAATTGCTGAGTTCATTGCTAACAGTGACGTTTGTCGTCGCGTTAAGGCAGAACATCAAAGGCCTGCTGGCACCCTTCAACCTTTAGCTATTCCTGAGTGGAAATGGGATAAAGTTGGTATGGACTTCATCACTAGTTTTCCCAGGACCAAGAGAGGGAATAATGCTATCTTCGTAGTCATTGATCGTCTTTCCAAAGTGGCTCACTTCCTACCTGTTCGAGAGAGTATCACTCCTAGTCAGCTCGCTGACTTATATATTTCTCGAATAGTGTCACTTCATGGTGTTCCACTAGAGATCAATTCAAACCATGGCAGTCTTCTCACTTCTCATTTCTGGGAGAGTTTCCAAACTGCCATGGGCACCCATCTTTCCTTCAGTACCGCTTTCCACCCTCAGTCTAGTGGTCAGGTGGAAAGGGTCAACCAAATTCTCGAAGACATGCTTAGAGCTTGTGTTATCTCATTCAGTGTGGATTGGGAGAAGTGTCTTCCCTTCACCGAGTTTGCTTATAACAATAGCTACCAATCCAGCCTCAAGAAAGCTCCTTTTGAGGTTCTGTATGGACGAAGATGTCGAACACCTCTGAACTGGCCAGAAACCGGTGAAAGACAATTCTTTGGACCAGACATGATTCAGGAGGCAGAAGAGCAAGTTCGCATCATTCGTAAGAATTTGAAAACAGCCCAATCTCGTCAAAAGAGCCAGTATGACCGTCGTCATAAGGAAGTGGCTTATGAAGTTGGCGACAAGTCTTACCTTCGGGTTACCCCTTTGAAGGGTACCCATCATTTCGGTATCAAGGGCAAGTTGGCTCCTCGTTACATTGGTCCTTTTCACATTCTCGCTAAACGAGGAGAGGTTGCCTACCAGTTGGAACTACCCCCACATCTTTTCCGAGTACATGATGTCTTCCACGTCTCTCAACTCAGGCGTTGCTTCTCGGATCCCATCCGTGGAGTGGACCACGAAACGCTTGATCTCCAAGATAAGCTCACTTATCGAGAGTACCCTGTTCGCATTCTTGATCAAGCAGAGCATGTCACCCGACGTCATAACATCAAGTTTCTCAAGGTTCAGTGGTCTCATCATTCCGAGAGAGAAGCTACTTGGGAGCGTGAAGATCGTCTTTGACTTGAGTACCCCAGTTTCTTTCCGCCGACCCCTGAATCTCGGGACGAGATTCTTTCAAGTGGGGGCGAGTTGTCACATCCCTAGTTCTGGTATGACCTAGGCTAGCCTTCATGTTTGCATCATGTTTAAATTTCATTGAAATTTGAAATGGGGATTTGTGAAACCCTCAGAATCATTCTGGAAATGACCCAAATAAAAAAAAGGTCCAAGAAAATGCTCATGTTGCTCTCTGAAAATATTGGACAGAGATGAAAATCAAACCAAAATTTTTAAGAGCTCATAAGTATTTATTTTGGGCATTTGGAATTAATCCAGTAATTAATTGCTTTGGATATATATTTGCTATATATATAATATATGTCCAAAAATTCCGAATTTTGGTGAGGGGCTTTGGATTAATCCCCTAGGTCCCTGCAAAATTTGACAGAAGTAAATAAAATGGTTTAGTATTTTTATTAAACCAAACAAATGTCAGGAAAATAGAAAAGAAAACAAAAAGGAAAAGCTTACCTGGGTTACCGCGGCCTGGCACTGTGCAGCCGGCCTGGCCCAGTGGCCAACAGGCCGGCCCAGCCGACTGGCCAGTGCTAGTCGTCCTCCACCTCCCGCCAGGAGGACAGGGGCGTGTGCCCGCGGCGCGCACGCACGCGTCCGGCCACCTCCTGCCTGCTTGCCTCACTCCCCCATCGCCCTGGACGCCCTGGATGACGCCACGCGCCGCCCCGCACCTCTCTCACTCTCTCCCGTGGCCTCCCCTCCTCTGTCGCTCTCTCTCTTTCACCCGCCCGAGCGCTGCCGTCGCCGCCGCTCGCCGTTGCCGTAGCCACTGCCTCCCCCTCGCCCTCTCTCCTTTTCTGCAAGCTCCGCGCCACCGTCCGCTACCTCTCCGTCGAGCCATGCGATGCGGGAAGCCCTGGAGCGCCTCCATCGCCGTCGTCTTCATCTCCGGCCGCCGTGGATCCCCATCGCCGCACCGTCGACCTCAACGCGTCCCCGAGCTCGCCGTGAAGCCCACCGAGACCGCTGTGAGCTGCTGCTCCTCCTCCCCCTCTTCGTTTTCCTGCTTGCATGCCGTAGCCGCTGCCTCACCGATGACCGTAATCGTCGCCGCCTGAGCTCGTCGCCGACGCAGCTCCGGTGACCAAATGGTTGCCCCGGCGAGTCCAAACCTCTCACCGCATCATGTAGGCCACCGCTAGCGCCTCAGCTCGCTTGCTCGCACACCGTAATGCTGCCCGCACCCATGCCCGAACTCCGGCAAACGCCGCGGCCTCCACTCCGGCGAGCTCCGGCCTTCCCACGACCCAGCACCTGCACCGTTCGACGCGCGTGTAACACCCTCGATGCGACTATAGCTCCCATGTGTCGAGGCACGACTTAGAGGCATAATCGCATTGAAGGCATATGTCGCAAGTTAGGCAATCTTCACAACATCCCATGTAATATAGATAATAAAAGGGGAGATAACATAGTTGGCTTACACTCACCACGTCAATCAAGTACATAAATAGCATTACAACATTCAAACACTCATGGCCCGACTACGGCGCCAAAATAAAAGATAACCCAACATGCGACATGGTCCCGATCACCCCAACTGGGCACCACTACTGATCATCAGGGAAAGACACGTAGTATCGTTGAGAGTCCTCGTCGAACTCCCACTTGAGCTCAAGCGCGCCATCTGGAGCGGAATCATCAGGCACTGCATCTGGTTTGGAAGTAATCTATGAGCCACAGGGACTCAGCAATCTCGCACCCTCGCGATCAAGACTATTTAAGCTCAATAGGTAAGGCAAGGTAAATATATGTGGAGCTGCAGCAAGCGACTAGCATATATGGTGGCTATCCTATTCGCAAAAGAGAGCGAGAAGAGGAGGCAAAGCGCGAGCGAGTAATCTAGAGAACAACCTGCGCAAGCTTTACTCCAACACCGTGTTCACTTCCCGACTCCGCCGAGAAGTGACCATCATGGTAACTCACACAGTTGATTCGTTTTAATTAAGTTAAGGTTCAAGTTATCTACAACCGAACATCAACAAATTCCCATCTGCCCATAACCGCGGGCAGGGCTTTCGAAAGTTCAAATCCCTGCAGGGGAGTCCCAACTTAGCCCATGACAAGCTCTCATGGTCAACGAAGGAATAGACCTCCTCCCGAGACGTTTCGATCAGACTCGGTATCTCGGTTCTTCAAGACACTTCGACAGGTTAAAACAAATCCAGCAACACCGCCCGAATGTGCCGACAAATCCTGATAGGAGTTGCACATATCTCGTTCTCAGGGCACACTCACATTGTCTAAACTTCCGGTAGGCCAGCCCAGAGTTGCCCCTGGTAGCCACCGACGGCTGACGAGTTGGACCAACACTCAGAGGAGCACTGGCCGGGGGGGGGGGGGGGGGGGGGTGGGGGGGTTAAATAAGATGACCCTCGGGCTCCGGAAACCCAAGGAAAAAAAGAGGCTATGTGGCAAATGGTAAAACACTAGGCAAGAGTGGAAAAAAACACTAGGCAAGGGGCCGAGCCTTCCACCCTTTACCAAGTATATAGATGCATTAAGATAACATGGCAATATAATGATATCCCAACAAGTAAATAATGTTCCAACAAGGAACGGTCTCCAATCTTCACCTTCAACTAGCAACGCTATAAGAGGGGCTGAGCAAAGCGGTAACATAGCCAATCAACGGTTTGCTAGGACATGGTGGGTTAGAGGTTGAACATGGCAATTTGGGAGGCATGATAAGCAAGTGGTAGGCATCGTAGCATAGGCATAGCAAAAGAGCGAGCATCTAGCAAAGCAAAGATAGTAGTGATTTCGAGGGTATGATCATCTTGCCTGCAAAGTTGTCAGAGTTGACTGGATCCTCGAAAGCAAACTCAACGGGCTCCTCGTTAGCGAACTCGTCTCCCGGCTCTACCCAAACAAGACAAACAAGC
>NC_053024.1:92703732-92714018 GCF_003073215.2 Triticum urartu
ATCTCGGATTTCATGGCTTCTAGACATTTGTCGGAATCCGGGCCCGCCATCGCTTCTTCATAGTTCGAAGGTTCACCGTTGTCTAACAACATGATTTCCAAGACAGGGTTGCCGTACCACTCTGGTGCGGAACGTGTCCTCGTGGACCTTCGAATTTCAGTAGGAGCTTGATCAGAAGTATCTTGATCATCATCAATAACTTCCTCTCTAGTCGATGCAGGCGCCTCAGGAACATTTTCTTGAGTTGCGCCATTTTCCGGTTCAAGAGGTAATACTTCATCAAGTTCTACTTTCCTCCCACTTACTTCATTCGAGAGAAACTCTTTCTCTAGAAAGGATCCATTCTTGGCAACAAAGATCTTGCCTTCGGATCTGAGGTAGAAGATATACCCAATGGTTTCTTTAGGGTATCCTATGAAGACGCATTTTTCCGATTTGGGTTCGAGCTTTTCAGGTTGAAGTTTCCTGACATAAGCATTGCATCCCCAAACTTTTAGAAACGACAGCTTAGGTTTCTTCCCAAACCATAATTCAAACGGTGTCGTCTCAACGGATTTCGACGGTGCCCTATTTAAAGTGAATGCGGCAGTCTCTAAAGCATAGCCCCAAAAAGATAGTGGTAAATCGGCAAGAGACATCATAGATTGCACCATATCTAATAGAGTGCGATTACGACGTTCGGACACACCATTACGCTGAGGTGTTCCAGGCGGCGTGAGTTGTGAAACTATTCCACATTTTCTTAAGTGTGTGCCAAATTCGTGACTCAAGTATTCTCCTCCACGATCTGATCGTAGAAACTTGATTTTCCTGTCACGTTGATTCTCAACTTCACTCTGAAATTCCTTGAACTTTTCAAAGGTTTCAGACTTGTGTTTCATTAAGTAGACATACCCATATCTACTTAAGTCATCAGTGAGGGTGAGAACATAATGATAGCCACCGCGAGCCTCAACACTCATTGGACCGCACACATCAGTATGTATGATTTCCAATAAGTTAGTTGCTCGCTCCATTGTTCCTGAGAACGGAGTCTTGGTCATTTTACCCATGAGGCATGATTCGCACGTGTCAAATGATTCATAATCAAGAGACTCTAAAAGTCCATCTGCATGGAGCTTCTTCATGCGTTTGACACCTATGTGACCAAGGCGGCAGTGCCACAAGTATGTGGGACTATCGTTATGAACTTTACATCTTTTGGTATTCACACTATGAATATGTGTAATATTACGTTCGAGATTCATTAAGAATAAACCATTGACCATCGGAGCATGACCATAAAACATATCTCTCATATAAATAGAACAACCATTATTCTCAGATTTAAATGAGTAGCCATCTCGCATTAAACGAGATCCTGATACAATGTTCATGCTCAAACTTGGCACTAAATAACAATTATTGAGGTTTATAACTAATCCCGTAGGTAAATGTAGAGGTAGCGTGCCGACGGCGATCACATCGACCTTGGAACCATTCCCGACGCGCATCGTCACCTCGTCCTTCGCCAGTCTCTGTTTATTCTGCAGCTCCTGCTGTGAGTTACAAATATGAGCAACGGCACCGGTATCAAATACCCAGGAGTTACTACGAGTACTGGTAAGGTACACATCAATTACATGTATATCACATATACCTTTTGTTTTGCCGGCCTTCTTGTCCGCTAAGTATTTGGGGCAGTTCCGCTTCCAGTGACCCTTCCCTTTGCAATAAAAGCACTCCGTCTCAGGCTTGGGTCCATACTTTGACTTCTTCTTCCCAGCAGCTTGCTTGCCGGGCACGGCAACTTCCTTGCCGTCCTTCTCAAAGTTCTTTTTACCCTTGCCCTTCTTGAACTTAGTGGTTTTATTGACCATCAACACTTGATGTTCCTTCTTGACTTCTACCTCTGCTGATTTCAGCATTGCAAATACTTCAGGAATGGTCTTTTCCATCCCCTGCATATTGAAGTTCATCACAAAGCTCTTGTAGCTTGGTGGAAGCGACTGGAGGATTCTGTCAATGACCGCATCATCCGGGATATTAACTCCCAGCTAAGTCAAGCGGTTATGTAACCCAGACATAGTGAGTATGTGCTCACTGACAGAACTATTTTCCTCCATCTTACAGCTGATGAATTTGTCGGAGTCTTCATATCTCTCGACCCGGGCATGAGCTTGGAAAACCATTTTCAGCTCTTCGAACATCTCATATGCTCCATGTCTCTCAAAATGCTTTTGGAGCCCCGGCTCTAGGCTGTAAAGCATGCCGCACTGAACGAGGGAGTAGTCATCGGCACGTGTCTGCCAAGCGTTCATAACGTCTTGGTTCTGTGGGACGGGTGGATCACCTAGCGGTGCTTGTAGGACATAATCTTTCTTGGCAGCTATGAGGATGATCCTCAGGTTCCGGACCCAGTCCGTATAGTTGCTGCCATCGTCTTTCAGCTTGGTTTTCTCTAGGAACGCGTTGAAGTTGAGGACTACGTTGGCCATTTGATCTACAAGACATATTGTAAATATTTTAGACTAAGTTCATGATAATTAAGTTCATCTAATCAAATTATAATGAACTCCCACTTAGATAGACATCCCTCTTCTAGTCATCTAAGTATAACATGATCCGAGTTGGCTAGGCCGTGTCCGATCATTCACGTGAGACGGACTAGTCAACATCGGTGAACATCTTCATGTTGATCGTATCTTCTATACGACTCATGCTCGACCTTTCGGTCTTCTGTGTTCCGAGGCCATGTCTGCACATGCTAGGCTCGTCAAGTCAACCTAAGTGTTTGCATGTGTAAATCTGTCTTACACCCGTTGTATGTGAACGTTGGAATCTAACACCCGATCATCACGTGGTGCTTCGAAACAACGAACTGTCGCAACGGTGCACAGTTAGGGGGAACACTTTCTTGAAATTATTATGAGGGATCATCTTATTTACTACCGTCGTTCTAAGTAAACAAGATGCAAAAACATGATAAACATCACATGCAATCAAATAATAAACGTGACATGATATGGCCAATATCACACAGCACCTTTGATCTCCATCTTGGGGCTCCATGATCATCCTGTCACCGGCTTGACGCCATGATCTCCATCATCATGATCTCCATCATCGTGTCTCCATGAAGTTGCTCGCCAACTATTACTTCTACTACTATGGCTAACACGTTTAGCAATAAAGTAAAGTAATTTACATGGCGTTTCTCAATGACACGCAGGTCATACAAAAATAAAGACAACTCCTATGGCTCCTGCCGGTTGTCATACTCATCGACATGCAAGTCGTGATTCCTATTACAATAGCATGAACATCTCATACATCACATATATATCATTCATCATTCATCACAACTTTGGCCATATCACATCACAAAACTTGCTGCAAAAACAAGTTAGACGTCCTCTATTGTTGTTGCAAGTTTTACGTGGCTGCAATAGGGTTCTAGCAAGAACGTTTTCTTACCTACGTGAAAGCCACAACGTGATTTGTCAACTTCTATTTACCCTTCATAAGGACCCTTTTCATCGAATCCGCTCCAACTAAAGTGGAGAGACAGACACCCGCCAGCCACCTTATGCAACTAGTGCATGTCAGTCGGTGGAACCGGTCTCACGTAAGCGTACGTGTAAGGTTGGTCCGGGCCGCTTCATCCCACAATACCGTTGAAGCAAAAATAAGACTAGTAGCGGCAAGAAAGTTGACAACATCTACGCCCACAACAAATTGTGTTCTACTCGTGCAAAGAGAACTACGCATAGACCTAGCTCATGATGCCACTGTTGGGGAACGTTGCAGAAAACAAAAAATTTCCTACGGTTTCACCAAGATCCATCTATGAGTTCATCTAGCAACGAGTGATCGGATTGCATCTACATACCTTTGTAGATCACGCGCGGAAGCGTTCAAAGAACGGGGATGAGGAAGTCGTACTCGACGTGATCCAAATCACCGGAGATCCTAGCGCCGAACGGACGGCACCTCCGTGTTCAACACACGTACGGTCAGCGTGACGTCTCCTCCTTCTTGATCCAGCAAGGGGGAAGGAGAGGTTGATGAAGATCCAGCAGCACGACGGCGTGGTGGTGGATGCAGCAGTCACCGCAGCAGGGCTTCGCCGTTCTCTACGGAGGAGGAGGAGTGTTGGAGGGGAGAGGGAGGCGCCAGGGGCATTGTGCGGCTGCCATATATTAGGGTCCCCTAGGGGGGGCCGCGCGCCTGGAGATCCAATCTTCCCTAGGGGGCGGCGGGCCAAGGGGGTGGAGTGCCCCAAGGCAAGTTGGGGCGCCCCCCACCCTAGGGTTCCAACCCTAGGCGCAGGGGGGCCCCAAGGGGGGCGCACCCCGCCCACTAGGGGCTGGTTTCCCCTCCATCAGGCCTCCGGATAGGTGGCCCCACCCGGTGGACCCCCGGGACCCTTCCGGATGGTTCCCGGTACAAATACCGGTGACCCCGAAAACTTGTCCCGCATGGCCGAAACTGCACTTCCTATATATAATTCTTTACCTCCGGACCATTCCGGAACTCCTCGTGAACGTCCGGGATCTCATCGGGGACTCCGAACAACTTTCGGGTTACTGCATATATACATATCTCTACAACCCTAGCGTCATCCGACCTTAAGTGTGGTAGACCCTACGGGTTCGGGAGGACATGTAGACATGACCGAGATGGCTCTCCGGTCAATAACCAACAACGGGATCTGGATACCCATGTTGGCTCCCACATGCTCCTCGATGAGCTCATCTGATGAACCACGATGTCGAGGATTCAAGCAACCCCGTATACAATTCCCTTTGTCAATCGGTACGTTACTTGCCCGAGATTCGATCGTCGGTATCCCAATACCTCGTTCAATCTCGTTACCGGCAAGTCACTTTACTCGTACCGTAATGCATGATCCCGTGACCAGACACTTGGTCACTTTGAGCTCATTATGATGATGCATTACCGAGTGGGCCCAGAGATACCTCTCCGTCATACGGAGTGACAAATCCCAGTCTTGATCCGTGTCAACCCAACAGACACTTTCGGAGATACCCGTAGTATACCTTTATAGTCACCCAGTTACGTTGTGACGTTTGGTACACCCAGAGCATTCCTACGGTATCCGGGAGTTACACGATCTCATGGTCTAAGGAAAAGATACTTGACATTGGAAAAACTCTAGCAAACGAACTATACGATCTTGTGCTATGTTTAGGATTGGGTCTTGTCCATCACATCATTCTCCTAATGATGTGATCTCGTTATCAGTGACATCCAATGTCCATAGTCAGGAAACCATGACTATCTGTTGATCAATGAGCTTGTCAACTAGAGGCTTACTAGGGACATGTTGGTGTCTATGTATTCACACATGTATTACGATTTCCGGATAACACAATTATAGCATGAATAAAAGACAATTATCATGAACAAGGAAATATAATAATAATCCTTTTATTATTGCCTCTAGGGCATATTTCCAACAGGCAAGGCCGTCAAGTCGGAGTACGCGGGCACCGATGCCTTCGACGCGTGCTGACGTCCTGCGGCCTCGTCTTCGAGCTCTGCTTCCGGCGCCGCCATCACCATCCAGCCTTCGGACGGCACCGAGATGTTCTCTTGGTGCCTTCTGCCACCATAGCTCGCCTAGGTGCCCCTTTTGCCTTTTTCGCCTCCTTGACCTGCCTCCTGAGGAGAGGGACAAGAAAGGGATTACGGGCACCTTATCTCTTTTTAGTTTGTAAGCCTTCGGGCCTTAGCTGAATTTAAAACTTGTAATCCCATCATTCATGTTTTTCATTCCCTATGGACTGTACCTGAGTGGAATGTTTTTAATGAAAAAGGGATGCTTGCCGGGTCATTTGTTTGTGGGTAGAACCCACGACAAGGAGTAAATCCTTGATATCTTAGATAAACATTTCCTTGCCCGGCAACAGGCCTTGCCGTCTCCCCACTTCACTCGACCTTTCTCACACCTTTGGCGGAGGAAGGGATGAGGTGGGTTCAGGCTCCTTATTTCATCCTCTCGCTGCCGCGACTACTACCAAACCTGGCCCCAGGAACGAGCCCTTAGGGCCTAGAGTTAGGGGAGCACGGTAGTTTTAGGAAAAAACGAGGCTTCACATACCTCAGTCCATAAGGGAATGCATGATAAGGGATGAAGAACTTATCTGAAGCTATAGCCCCCGGCAACTCTGGTTTGTCGTGGGTGAATCCTTGCTCTTGCAGCCCCCGCAATACTGGCTTGCCGGGGTCTAGATGTTGGTCTATCCCTCTTCTCTTTTTCGTCCTCAAGTGATCCGGCAAGGATACCTGTGAGTCCTGCAAACCAAAGAATACGAAAGAACGGCAAAGAGACGCACACTCGTCCTCTAAGCTAGGGGTTAGTTGCTGCTAAGCACTATCAACCCTAACCAAGCACGAGACTCGACCTAGCATGCATGCTATAACTTAGGGCGCCAGCGCTTCATTTATTTATGCTCAGGGTCTGCGCCTGGCTTTGTACAAAGGGTTACATGCATCATCGGCAATGCTTGTACAAAAGGTGGCTTGCCGGGGGGCCCGGCAAGCCGCGCCTCACGGGTAAAACTTTTGAAGATGCTCAATGTTCCAGGAGTTACTCACCGGAACGACATCTTCGGTCTCCAGGCGGACTGCGCCGGGCCTGATGACTCGTATTACCCGATAAGGGCCTTCCCACTTTGCGTTAACTTGTTGGAATTCTTGGCCGATGAACGCGCCGAAGGACAAGGTCGCCTTCCTCAAGGCTTCGGGCATGAACCTTGCGTCTATGGTAGCGGCGCAAGGCTTGCTGGTAGCGTGCTGCTTTCACAGCCGCCCGAAGACGATCTTCCTCAAGGAGCATTGCGTCATCTTGCCGCAGTTGCTCTTGCTCAAGCTCATCATAAGCGAGCACTCGAGGTGATCCCGTATATGAGTTCAGTGGGGAGAACTGCTTCTGCCCCGTATACAGGGCAAAAGGTGTCTGGTCGGTGGCTCGATTTGGCGTCGTCCTGATCGACCAAAGAACCGTCGGCAACTCATCAACCCAGCGCCTTCCACTCTTGTGCAGCCTGTCAAAGGTCTTGGTCCTTAAGCCTCGCAGTACTTCAGCATTTGCCCTCTCAGCTTGACCATTGCTTCGTGGGTGAGCAACGGAAGCGAAGCAGACTTTGCTGCCGAGGTCTTGGATATATTGCATGAAGGTGCGGCTTGTGAACTGTGTGCCGTTGTCGGTGATTACCCTGTTGGGTACACCAAAACGGCACACTAGTCCCTTGAAGAACTTGACGGCTGACTGAGCTGTGACCTTCCTCACTGCCTCCACCTCCGGCCACTTTGTGAACTTGTCGATTGCAACATACAAGTACTCAAAGCCCCCGACAGCGCGGGGGAAGGGGCCCAGTATGTCGAGCCCCCAGACCGAGAAGGGCCAGGAGAGAGGAATGGTTTGAAGGGCTTGAGCTAGCTGATGAAGCTTCTTTGAATGGAACTGACACGCTTCACACCTGGTGACTAGTGTCGTCGCATCCTGGAGGGCGGTGGGCCAGAAGAAGCCTTGCCGAAATGCCTTGCCGGCAAGGGTCCTTGACCCGATGTGGGATCCACATATGCCTCCGTGTATCTCCGCCAACAGCTCCAGTCCTTCCTCCCGAGGGATACACTTCAATTTCACACCGTTCGGTCTCTTTCTGTACAGGACATCATCGACGAACTGGTACATGATAGAGTGACGGGCTACTTTTTCGGCTTCTTCCCGCTCTTCAGGAAGTTCCCCTGTTTGGAGGAATCGGACGGTATGCTGTGCCCACGCTGGAGCCTAAGGCTCGACGGCGAGGACTAAAGGCATTTCCTCCGCTATAGGAGCGGCTGTCTCGACGGCAAGAGCTTGACGCTCCGCCGGAGCTAGCCGTCCCATGGCGGGCTCAGTGTCCCCGGCAACATCCTTGCCGGCGGCTCCGGGGAGCTCGGCGGGAAAGTACTTGTCGGGTCCTGATTTCCTCCTCTTGTTCTGCTCTGTTGATGGATCAACGGATGGCTGAGTTAGCTGGAGCACAAAGGTACCTGGTTCCACAGGTAGCTTGAGGGCAGCGTGTTTTGACAGGTAATCGGCGATATCGTTCTCCGCTCGGGGAACGTATTCAGCCTGTATACCGTCGAAACACTCTTCCAGCTTTCTCACTTCATCGACGTAGGCCTTCATCAACGGGCTCTGGTAGTCCTTGTTGACTTGCTTGACGACGAGCTGCGAGTCGCCCCTGACGATGAGCTTCTTGATTCCGAGGTCCGCCGCGATCCTAGGACCGGCAAGCAGCCCTTCGTACTCTGCCATATTGTTTGTTGATACCTCCCTGGGGAAGTGCATCTGGATCACGTACTTGAGGTGCTCTCCGGTGGGCGCGACAAGCAGTACGCCAGCCCCGGCGCCGTGTAAGGAGAAAGCTCCATCAAAGTACATGATCCAACTGCAACTTGCCTTCTTGCCGGGGAGAGCAGTCTCTTGGGCTTCTTCGTCAGGCGTTGCGGTCCATTCTGCAATGAACTCCGCCAGGACTCGGCTCTGAATCGTCGAAGTACGTACTTTCAAACTTGAGGCCAAAGCTGGACAGCTCCAGTGCCCATTCCACAATTCTTCCCGTTGCATCTGGATTGTGCAATATCCGTTGCAGAGGGAGGTGAGTGACGAAAGTGATCTCGTGTGCCTGGAAGTAGTGACGCAGCTTCCTCGAGGCCATAAGAAGGCCGGAAGAGCAGTTTCTGCACGCCGGAGTACCTTGATCTAGCTCCCTGCAGGAGGGAACTAACAAAGTAGACCGGGTGCTGCATCATTTTCTTCTTCGGCGGCACTTCAACTGGCTGTGTCATCTCTGCATTGGTGGTGTCGGGCTCTGTCGCTGCCATTACCTCGTCGTCAACCTCTCTCTGCGCCACTAGTGCGGCGCTGACCACCTGGTTCGTTGCCGCCAGGTATAGCAGCAACGGCTCCTGTGGCCTAGGCGCAACTAGTATTGGCGCGGAGGAGAGGTACTTCTTCAAATCTTGCAATGCTGCTTCGGCTTCTGGCGTCCACTCCATCGGGCCCGCCTTTTTCAGGATCTTGAAAAAGGGAAGGGCGCGCTCGGCAGACTTGGAAATGAATCTGCCCATGGCGGCGACGCAACCAGCAAGCCGACGCACATCCTTGATTCGCTTGGGTGCTTCAATCTGCTCTATAGCTTTGATCTTGTCCGGATTGGCCTCTATCCCACGCTGTGACACAAAGAACCCGAGAAGCTTGCCGGACGGGACGCCAAAGACGCACTTCTCAGGGTTCAGCTTGAGATTGATCTTGCGCAGGTTTGCAAATGTTTCTTGCAAATCCGGTATGAGGGTTGCCCTGTCCTTGGTTTTGACCACTATGTCATCCATATAAGCTTCCATATTTCTATGGAGCTGGGGTTCAAAACCAATCTGGACCGCCCTTGCAAACGTCGAACCAGCACTCTTCAGCCCGAAAGGCATCCGCATGAAACAATACGTACCACATGGGTTGATGAATGCTGTTTTCTCTTTGTCTTCTCTTGTCATGAAGATCTGGTGGTAGCCGGAGTAGGCATCGAGGAATGATAACAGATCACACCCAGCTGTGGAGTCAAAAATTTGGTCAATGCGCGGCAACGGGAAGGGGTCCTTAGGACAAGCCTTATTGATATATGTGTAATCAATACACAGCCTCCACTTCCCATTAGCCTTGCGCACTATGACCGGATTGGCCAACCACGTTGGATGGAGCACTCCTCTTACCAAACCCACTGCTTCTAGTTTCCGGATCTCCTCTGTGATGAACTCTTGTCATTCCAAAGCTTGCCTTCTGACCTTCTGCTTGACGGGCCGCGCATGAGGACAGACATCAAGGTGGTGCTCAATCACCTCCCTGGGAACGCCGGGGATGTCGGAAGCTTGCCATGCAAACACATCGACATTCGCCCGCAGGAAGGTGACAAGCGCATCTTCCTATTTGTCGTCAAGGGTGGAGCTTATGGTGAAAGCCCCTCCCGTGCCGTCCTCATTGACAGAAACCTTCTTGGTTCCCGGCGGTATGGCCCTGGGCTTCTTGTTTCCGCTGGTGGAGCTATCTGGCACGTCCTTGACGGGAGCGCTACACTTCGAAGAGGTGCGCTTGCCGGAGAGGGTGTCCGAGGTCTCACCGGTCTTCTTCTTCTTCTTCCCTCCCGGGGTCCCAGTGGCAGGAGCAAGTGCCCTAGTGGCGGCAGCTGCTGCAACTGCTTGCTGGTATAGTTGGTCAGTGCAAATTAGCGCATCTTTCT
>NC_053024.1:92715018-92728796 GCF_003073215.2 Triticum urartu
AAGGCGTCACTGAAGCGGAACTGCCCTAAATACTTAGCGGATAAGAAGGCCGGCAACACCAAAGGTTTATTTGATATACATGTGATTGATGTGTACCTTACCTAGTACTCGTAGTAACTCCTGGTATTTGATACCGGTGCCGTTGCTCATATTGTAACTCACAGCTGGAGCTGCAGAATAAACAGAGACTGGTAAAGGACGAGGTGACGATGCGCGTCGGGAATGGTTCCAAGGTCGATGTGATCGCCGTCGGCACGCTACCTCTACATTTACCTACGGGATTAGTTATAAACCTCAATAATTGTTATTTAGTGCCATATTGAGCATGAACATTGTATCAGGATCTCGTTTAATACGAGATGGCTACTCATTTAAATCTGAGAATAATGGTTGTTCTATTTATATGAGAGATATGTTTTATGGTCATGCTCCGATAGTCAATGGTTTATTCTTAATGAATCTCGAGCATATTATTACACATGTTCATAGTGTGAGATACCAAAAGATGTAAAGGTTGATAATGATAGTCCCACATACTTGTGGCACTGCCGCCTTGGTCACATAGGTGTCAAACGCATGAAGAAGCTCCATGCAGATGGACTTTTGGAGTCTCTTGATTATGAATCATTTGACACGTGCGAACCATGCCTCATGGGTAAAATGACCAAGACTCCGTTCTCAGGAACAATGGAGCGAGCAACCAACTTATGGAAATCATACATACTGATGTGTGCGGTCCAATGAGTGTTGGGGCTCGCGGTGGCTATCGTTATGTTCTCACCCTCACTGATGACTTGAGTAGATATGGGTATGTCTACTTTATGAAACACAAGTCTGAGACCTTTGAAAAGTTCAAGGAATTTCAGAGTGAGGTTGAGAATCAACGTGACAGGAAAATCAAGTTCTTACGATCAGATCATGGGGGAGAATATTTGACTCACAAATTTGGCAGTACCACTTAAGGAAATGTGGAATACGTTTCAACAACTCACGCCGCCTGGAACACCTACAGCGTAATGGTGTGTCCGAACGTCGTAATCGCACTCTATTTGATATGGTGCGATCTATGATGTCTCTTACCGATTTACCGCTATCTTTTGGGGCTATGCTTTAGAGACTGCCGCATTCACTTTAAATAGGGCTCCGTCGAAATCCGTTGAGACGACACCGTATGAATTATGGTTTGGGAAGAAACCTAAGCTGTCGTTTCTAAAAGTTTGGGGATGCGATGCTTATGTCAAGAAACTTCAACCTGAAAAGCTCGAACCCAAGTCGGAAAAATGCGTCTTCATAGGATACCCTAAAGAAACTATTGGGTATACCTTCTACCTAAGATCCGAAGGCAAGATCTTTGTTGCCAAGAAGGGATCTTTCTAGAGAAAGAGTTTCTCTCGAAAGAAGTAAGTGGGAGGAAAGTAGAACTTGATGAAGTATTACCTCTTGAACCGGAAAATGGCGCAACTCAAGAAAATGTTCCTGAGGTGCCTGCACCGACTAGAGAGGAAGTTAATGATGATGATCAAGATACTTCTGATCAAGCTCCTACTAAATTTGAAGGTCCACAAGGACACGTTCCGCACAGAGTGGTATGGCAACCCTGTCTTGGAAATCATGTTGTTGACAATAGTGAACCTTCGAACTATGAAGAAGCAATGGCGGGCCCGGATTCCGACAAATGGCTGGAAGCCATGAAATCCGAGATAGGATCCATGTATGAAAACGAAGTATGGACTTTGACTGACTTGCCCGTTGACGGCGAGCCATAGAAAATAAATGGATCTTTAAGAAGAAGACAGACGTGGATGGTAATGTGACCATCTATAAAGCTCGGCTTGTCGCTAAGGGTTATCGACAAGTTCAAGGGGTTGACTACGATGAGACTTTCTGGAGACATTCTCTCCCGTGGCAAAGCTGAAGTCCGTCCGAATCATGTTAGCAATTGCCGCATACTATGATTATGAGATATGGCAAATGGACGTCAAAATGGCATTCCTTAACGGTTATCTTAAGGAAGAACTGTATATGATGCAGCCGGAAGGTTTTGTCGATCCTAAGAATGCTGACAAGGTGGGCAAGCTCCAACGCTCGATTTATGGGCTGGTGCAAGAATCTCGGAGTTGGAACATTCGCTTTGATGAGATGATCAAAGCGTTTGGGTTTATGCAGACTTATGGAGAAGCCTGCGTTTACAAGAAAGTGAGTGGGAGCTCTGTAGCATTTCTCATATTATATTAGATGACATACTTTTGATGGGAAATGATATAGAACTCTTGGACAACATCAAGGCCTACTTGAATAAGAGTTTTTCAATGAAGGACCTTGGAGAAGCTGCTTACATATTAGGCATCAAGATCTATAGGGATAGATTCAAAGACGCCTCATAGGTCTTTCAACAAAAAGCAGCATAACCTGATCAAGATTTTGAAGAAGTTCAAAATGGATCAGTCCAAGAAAGGTTCTTGCCTGTATTGCAAGGTGTGAGATTGAGCTCAGCTCAATGCCCGACCACGGCAGAAGAGATAGAAGAGATGAGTATCATCCCCTATGCCTCAGCCATAGATTCTATTATGTATGCCATGCTGTGTACCAGACCTGATGTAAACCTTGCCGTAAGTTTGGTAGGAAGGTACCAAAGTAATCCCGGCAAGGAACACTGGACAGCGGTCAAGAATATCCTGAAGTACCTGAAAAGGACAAAGGACATATTTCTCGTTTATGGAGGTGACGAAGAGCTCGTCGTAAAGGGTTACGTCGACGCTAGCTTCGACACAGATCTGGATGACTCTAAGTCACAAACCGGATACGTGTATATGTTGAATGGTGGAGCAGTGAGCTGGTGCAGCTCCAAGCAGAGCATCATGGTGGGATCTACATGTGAAGCGGAGTACATGGCAGCCTCGGAGGCAGCACATGAAGCAATATGGGTGAAGGAGTTCATCACCACCTAGGAGTCATACCCAATGCGTCGGGGCCAATCAAACTCTTTTGTGACAAACACTAGGAGCTATTGCACTTGCCAAGGAGCCCAGGTTTCACAAGAAGACAAAGGCACATCAAGCGTCGCTTCAACTCCATTCGTGAAAATGTTCAAGATGGAGACATAGAGATTTGTAAAGTACATACGGACCTGAATATAGCAGATCCGTTGACTAAACCTCTCCCTAGGGCAAAACATGATCAACACCAGAATTCCATGGGTGTTCGATTCATCACAATGTAACTAGATTATTGACTCTAGTGCAAGTGGGAGACTGTTGGAAATATGCCCTAGAGGCAATAATAAAAGTATTATTATTATATTTCTTTGTTCATGATAATTGTCTTTATTCATGCTATAATTGTATTATCCGGAAATCGTAATACACGTGTGAATACATAGACCATAATATGTCCCTAGTAAGCCTCTAGTTGACTAGCTCGTTGATCAACAGATAGTCATGGTTTCCTGGCTATGGACATTGGATGTCATTGATAACGAGATCACATCATTAGGAGAATGATGTGATGGACAAGACCCAATCCTAAACATAGCATAAGATCGTATAGTTCGTTTGCTAGAGTTTTCCAATGTCAAGTATCTTTTCCTTTGACCATGAGATCGTGTAACTCCCGGATACCGTAGGAGTGCTTTGGGTGTATCAAACGTCACAACGTAACTGGGTGACTATAAAGGTGCATACAGGTATCTCCGAAAGTGTCTGTTGGGTTGACACGGATCGAGACTGGGATTTGTCACTCCATATAACGGAGAGGTATCACTGGGCCCACTCGGTAATGCATCATCATTATGAGCTCAAGGTGACCAAGTGGTTGATCACGGGATCATGCATTACGGTACGAGTAAAGTGACTTGCCGGTAACGAGATTGAACAAGGTATTGGGATACCGACGATCGAGTCTCGGGCAAGTAACATACCGATTGACAAAGGGAATTGTATACGGGGTTGATTAATCCTCGACATCGTGGTTCATCCGATGAGATCATCGTGGAGCATGTGGGAGCCATCATGGGTATCCAGATCCCGCTGTTGGTTATTGACCGGAGAACGTCTCGGTCATGTCTGCATGTCTCCCGAACCCGTAGGGTCTACACACTTAAGGTTCGGTGACGCTAGGGTTATGAAGATATGTGTATGCAGTAACCCGAATATTGTTCGGAGTCCCGGATGAGATCCCGGACGTCACGAGGAGTTCCGGAATGGTCTGGAGGTAAAGAATTATATATAGGAAGTGCTGTTTCGGCCATCGGGACAAGTTTCGGGGTTATCGGTATTGTACCGGGACCACCGGAGGAGTCCCGGGGGCCCACCGGGTGGGGCCACCTGTCCTCGGGGGCCACATGGGCTGTAGGGGGTGCGCCTTGGCCTTGATGGGCCAAGGGCACCAGCCCTACTAGGCCCATGCGCCTAGGGTTTCCATATGGGAGGGAGTCCAAGTGGAAGGCACCCCTGAGTGCCTTGGGGGGGAGGGAAACCTCCCTGGCCGCCCACCAAGGAGATTAGATCTCCTGGCTGGGCCGCAGCACCCCCCCCCCCTGGGCCTCCTATATATAGGTGGGAGAGGGAGGATTTCATACCTCAGCCTTTGGTGCTTCCTCTCTCCCCGTTACGTCTCTCTCTCGTAGTATAGGCGAAAGCCCTGCTACTGTGGACGCCCTGCATCCACCACCACGCCGTCGTGCTGCTGGATCTTCATCAACCTCTCTTTCCCCCCTTGCTGGATCAAGAAAGGAGGAGACGTCATCCGTTTCCGTATGTGTGTTGAACGCGGAGGCATCCGTCCGTTCGGTGCTAAGATCATCCGGTGATTTGAATCACGTCGTGTTCGACTACATCATCCCCGTTCTTGAACGCTTCCGCTCGCGATCTACAGGTACGTAGATGCATCTAATCACTCGTTGCTAGATGAACTCCTAGATGGATCTTGGTGAAACGTAGGAAAATTTTTGTTTTCTGCAACGTTCCCCAACAGGGAAATGATATAGAATTCTTGGAAAGCATAAAGGCCTACTTGAACAAGTGTTTTTCAATGAAGGACCTTGGAGAAGCTGCTTATATATTAGGCATCAAGATCTATAGAGATAGATCGAGACGCCTCATTGGTCTTTCACAGAATACGTACCTTGACAAGATATTGAAGAAGTTCAAAATGGATCAGTCAAAGCATCGACTTCTTCTTGCCTGTATTGCAAGGTACGAGATTGAGCACGGCTCAATGCCCGACCACGGCAGAAGATAGAGAAAAGATGAGTGTCGTCCCCTATGCCTCGGCCATAGGGTCTATCATGTATGCTATGCTGTGTACCAGACCTGATGTAAACCTTGCCGTAAGTTTGGTAGGAAGGTACCAAAGTAATCCCGGCATGGAACACTGGACAGCGGTCAAGAATATCCTGAAGTACCTGAAAAGGACTAAGGAAATGTTTCTCGTTTATGGAGGTGACGAAGAGCTCGTCGTAAAGGGTTACGTCGATGCTAGCTTCGACACAGATCTGGATGACTCTAAGTCACAAACCGGATACGTGTATATTTTGAATGGTGGGGCAGTAAGCTGGTGCAGTTGCAAGCAAAGCGTTGTGGCGGGATCTACATGTGAAGCGGAGTACATGGCAGCCTCGGAGGCAGCACAAGAAGCAGTCTGGGTGAAGGAGTTCATTACCGACCTAGGAGTCATACCCAATGCGTCGGGCCCGATGACTCTCTTCTGTGACAACACTGGAGCTATTGCCCTTGCCAAGGAGCCCAGGTTTCACAGGAAGACCAGGCATATCAAGCGTCGCTTCAACTCCATTCGTGAAAGTGTTCAAAATGGAGACATAGAGATTTGTAAAGTACATACGGACCTGAATGTAGCAGATCCGTTGACTAAACCTCTCCCTAGAGCAAAACATGATCAACACCAGAACTGCATGGGTGTTCGATTCATCACAATGTAACTAGAATATTGACTCTAGTGCAAGTGGGAGACTGTTGGAAATATGCCCTAGAGGCAATAATAAAATGGTTATTATTATATTTCTTTGTTCATGATAATTGTCTATTGTTCATGCTATAATTGTGTTATCCGGAAATCGTAATACATGTGTGAATACATAGACCACAACACGTCCCTAGTGAGCCTCTAGTTGACTAGCTCGTTGATCAAAAGATAGTCATGGTTTCCTGACTATGGACATTGGATGTCATTGATAACGGGATCACATCATTAGGAGAATGATGTGATGGACAAGACCCAATCCTAAGCTTAGCTCAAAGATCGTGTAGTTCGTTTGCTGTAGCTTTTCTGAATGTCAAGTATCATTTCCTTAGACCATGAGATTGTGCAACTCCCGGATACCGTAGGAGTGCCTTGGGTGTGCCAAACGTCACAACGTAACTGGGTGACTATAAAGGTACATTACAGGTATCTCCGAAAGTGTCTGTTGGGTTGGCACGAATCGAGACTGGGATTTGTCACTCCGTATGACGGAGAGGTATCTCTGGGCCCACTCGGTAATGCATCATCATAATGAGCTCAATGTGATCAAGTGGTTGATCACGGGATCATGCATTACGGTACGAGTAAAGTGACTTGCCGGTAACGAGACTGAACAAGGTATTGGGATACCGACGATCGAGTCTCGGGCAAGTAACGTACCGATTGACAAAGGGAATTGTATACGGATTGATTGAATCCTCGACATTGTGGTTCATCCGATGAGATCATCGTGGAGCATGTGGGAGCCAACATGGGTATCCAGATCCCGCTGTTGGTTATTGACCGGAGAGTCGTCTCGGTCATGTCTGCATGTCTCCCGAACCCGTAGGGTCTACACACTTAAGGTTCGGTGACGCTAGGGTTGTAGGAAGACTTGTATGTGATTACCGAATGTTGTTCGGAGTCCCGGATGAGATCCCGGACGTCACGAGGAGTTCCGGAATGGTCCGGAGGTAAAGATTTATATATGGGAAGTTGTCATACGGTCGCGGAAAGGTTCGGGGGCATATCGGTATTGTACCGGGGCCACCGGAGGGGTTCCGGGGGTCCACCGGGAGGGGCCACCTCTTCCGGAGGGCCTTATGGGCTGTATGGAGAAGGGAACCAGCCCAAGTGGGCTGGGGCGCCACACCCCCCTAGGGCCCATGCGCCTAGGGTTGGGGGAAACCCTAAGGGGGCGCCCCCTTGCTTGGGGGGCAAGCCCCCCTCCCCTTGGCCGCCGCCCCCCTCTAGATCTCATCTAGAGGGGGCCGGCCCCCTTCCCCCTTCCCCTATAAATAGAGGGGTGAGGGGAGGGCAACACAACATCCAAGGCGCAGCCCCTCCCCTCCCCAACACCTCTCCTCCTCCATAAGAGCTTGGCGAAGCCCTGCCGGAGTACTGCAGCTTCATCACCACCACGCCGTCGTGCTGCTGTTGGAGCCCTCTTCCTCAACCTCTCCCTCCTCCTTGCTGGATCAAGGCGCGGGAGACGTCCTCGCTCCGTACGTGTGTTGAACGCGGAGGTGCCGTCCGTTCGGCGCTAGGATCTTCGGTGATTTGGATCACGTCGAGTACGACTCCATCAACCCCGTTCTCTTGAACGCTTCCGCTCGTGATCTACAAGGGTATGTAGATGCACTCCTCTCTCCCTCGTTGCTAGATGACTCCATAGATTGATCTTGGTGATGCGTAGAAAATTTTAAAATTCTGCTACGTTCCCAACAGTGGCCTGAGCTGTGCCGGACTTGGAGGAGGAGTGGCCTGACGCGTTGGTGGACTTGGAGGAGCGGGAGTCTGCTGACTCGGTGGCGGACTTGACGAGGAGTCGGATGACGCGGTGTCGGTGGCCTTCGAAAGATGATGCAATCCTTTCTCCATAGGATGATACGATGGTTGGCCTCTCCCAGTGTGTGCTCATCGTCACCTCCAGGAATGTCAAGCTCTAGCCCCGAATATTGGTCCACCACCTCATCAACCAAGACACGAGCATAGCCCGCTGGAATCGGGTTGCAATGGAAGGTTGCCTCGGGGGGATTTGTAAAAGCAAGGGCGTCCGCCACCTTCATGGATATGTTCTTCATTTTGAAGTGTAGCTCGCAGTTAGTGTTCTCCATGATGTCATCCACTGGGTAGCTATCCAGCAATGCGTCGCCCGGGGCGGAACCCACGCTGCTTCTCGGCATGGATGGGACGGTGCTATCCAATGCTGGATCATCCGCTAGCTGCTGCAGCTGCTGAGACCCCCTTTGCTGGCTAAGTGAGTCGATCTGCTCCTGCTGCCGCTGGAATTTGACTGCCAAGTCCGCGTGCGCTGATTCTAGGCCTTGAAGGCGTTCATAGTCCAGCTTCCTCTGCTCCTCCTCCATCTTCCTCTTCTTCTCCTCCGCAATCTTCTTTCTCGCACGGGTTCTGTAGTCGGCGTTCCAGTCCGAAAACCCCTCATACCACGGAATAGCGCCCTTGCCTCGTGTTCTTCCCGGGTGTTCAGGATTTCCCAGGGCACGCGTAAGCTCGTCGTTCTCTCTGTTGGGCTGGAACACCCCCGATCGAGCCTCTTCTATTGCAACAAGTAGCTTATCTTCGGCTCCGTCCAGACATGCCTTCTTCGAAACTTTGCCTGTCTTCGGGTCCAACTCCCCCCATGCGCATAGAACCAAGTCCTGCACCTGGGGGCGCCAGCTCAATGTTTCTGGAGTGACACCTGCATCCTCCATCTCTTTCTCAGACTTATCCCACTTAGGCATTCCCACCGCATAGCCACCTGGCCCCAGCTTATGGAACTTATCCTTTTTTGCGGCATTGGCCTTGTTTATTCTCGACCGTTCCTTAGATAATTCCGAATCCTTGAATTTCACGAAATCGTCCCAATGAGCACTTTGCTTCTCTAGTGTTCCCTCGAATACTGGAGTCTTCCTTCCTCCCTTGACGTACTTGGCCCATTCACGATTCTTGTGGTTGTTGAATGCAACCGCCATCTTCCTAAGAGCAGCGTCCTTGACTTTCTCCACATCTGCATCTGTGAAATGATCTGGTAGGGTGAAATGTTCCATGAGCGTTTCCCAAAGCAGAAGTTTTTGTCTGTCGTCGACAAAAGTAACTCCTGGACGTGGCTTTGCTGGCTCTCTCCATTCTTGAAGGGAGATCGGGAGTTGGTCCTTCACAAGAACTCCGCACTGACGAATGAACTTGTCCGCAATCTTCTTAGGCGCTAATGGTTCGCCATTAGGTTTGATGGCCTCGATATTGTACTTTACGCCCTCCTTCAACTTTTTGTTCGGGCCTCGTTTCCTGTTGCCTGAAGATTTGCTCGATCCGGATGGCTGAAAGAAGAAAGATCGATTCGTTAATATATCTTCAAGTCATTTAAAACATGTGATGATCACCAGATGCCTGCTTATATAAATATATATACCTCGCCGGTCTTTGTTGTTTCAAGATCAACATTTTCTTCGTCATGTTCATAGTTCATGACTTCATCAATTCGGTCGTCGCGATCGAATATCATATCACCCTCCCCGGTGTTGTTTAGATATTCGGAGCCGTCATAATCTTCTTCATTCTGATCATCATCTGGCCCGCGAGGATTGCGTATGATATTGAACAGGGCCTCTTCTCCCTCTCTGCCGGTATTGTCCGCCATAGTATACGTCTCCAACGTATCTATAATTTTTGATTGCTCCATGCTATATTATCTACTGTTTTGGACTATATTGGGCTTTATTTTCCACTTTTATATTATTTTTGGGACTAACCTATTAACCGGAGGCCCAGCCCAGAATTGCTGTTTTTTGCCTATTTCAGTGTTTCGGATAAACAGAATATCAAACGGAGTCCAAACGGAATAAAATCTTCGGAAACGTGATTTTCTCACCGAACGTGATCCAGGAGACTTGGACCCTACTGCAAGGGATCAAAGAGGTGGTCACGAGGGTGGGGGCGCCCCCCTAGGGCGCGCCCCCTGCCTCGTGGGCCCCTCGGTGCTCCACCGACGTACTCCTTCCTCCTATATATACACACGTACCCCCAAACGATCAGAACAGGAGCCAAAAACCTAATTCCACCGCCGCAACTTTCTGTATCCACGAGATCCCATCTTGGGGCCTGTTCCGGAGCTCCGCCGGAAGAGGGCCGTCATCACGGAGGGCTTCTACATCATCCTAGCCCCTCCGATGAAGTGTGAGTAGTTTACCTCAGACCTTCGGGTCCATAGTTAGTAGCTAGATGGCTTCTTCTCTCTCTTTGAATCTCAATACAAAGTTCTCCCCCTCTCTTGTGGAGATCTATTCGATGTAATCTTCTTTTTGCGGTGTGTTTGTTGAGACCGATGAATTGTGGGTTTATGATCAAGTCTATCTATGAATAATATTTGAATCTTCTCTGAATTCTTTTATGTATGATTGGTTATCTTTGCAAGTCTCTTCGAATTATCCGTTTGGTTTGGCCAACTAGATTGGTAGTTCTTGCCATGGGAGAAGTGCTTAGCTTTGGGTTCGATCTTGCGGTGTCCTTGCCCAGTGACAGAAGGGGCAGCAAGGCACGTATTCATCGTTGCCATCGAGGATAACAAGATGGGGTTTATTTCATATTGCATGAATTTATCTCTCTACATCATGTCATCTTGCTTAAAGCGTTACTCTGTTTTTAACTTAATACTCTAGATGCATGCTGGATAGCGGTCGATGAGTGGAGTAATAGTAGTAGATGCAGAATCGTTTCGTCTACTTGTCACGGACGTGATGCCTATATACATGATCATGCCTAGATATTCTCATAACTATGCTCAATTCTGTCAATTGCTCAACAGTAATTTGTTCACCCACCGTAGAATACTTATGCTCTTGAGAGAAGCCACTAGTGAAACCTATGGCCCCCGGGTCTATTCTCATCATATCAATCTCCATTACTTTAATCTTGCTTTGCTTTTTTACTTTGCCTTTACTTTTTACTTTGCATCTTTATACCAAAAATACCAAAAATATTATATCTATCAGATCTCACTCTCGTAAGTGACCGTGAAGGGCTTGACAACCCCTAATCGCGTTGGTTGCGAGTAGCTATCGCTTTGTGCAGGTACGAGGGACTTGAGCGTGGGCTCCTACTGGATTGATACCTTGGTTCTCAAAAACTGAGGGAAATACTTACGCTACTCTGCTGCATCATCCCTTCCTCTTCGGGGAAAACCAACGCAAGCTCAAGACGTAGCAAGAAGGATTTCTGGCGCCGTTGCCGGGGAGTCTACGCAAAAAGTCAATATACCAAGTACCCATCACAATCCCTATCTCTCGCATTACATTATTTGCCATTTGCCTCTCGTTTTCCTCTCCCCCCAATTCACCCTTGCCGTTTTATTCGCCCTCTCTCTCTATCCTCCCTCTCTATTTGCCTCTTTTTGCCCGCTTTGCTTTTTGTTTGCTCGTGTGTTAGATTGCTTGTTTGTCGCGATGGCTCAAGATACTACTAAATTGTGTGACTTCACCAATACCAATAATAATGATTTCCTTAGCACTCCGATTGCTCCTCTTACCGATGCTGAATCTTGTGAAATTAATACTGCTTTGTTGAATCTTGTTATGAAAGATCAATTCGCCGGCCTTCCTAGTGAAGATGCCGCTACTCATCTGAATAGCTTCGTTGATTTATGTGATATGCAAAAGAAAAAAGATGTCAATAATGATGTCGTTAAATTGAAGCTATTTCCTTTTTCGCTTAGAGATCGTGCTAAAGCTTGGTTTTCGTCTTTGCCTAAGAATAGTATTGATTCATGGAACAAGTGCAAAGATGCTTTTATCTCTAAGTATTTTCCTCCCGCTAAGATCATCTCTCTTAGAAACGATATTATGAACTTTAAACAACTTGATCATGAACATGTTGCACAAGCTTGGGAGAGAATGAAATTAATGATACGTAATTGCCCTACTCATGGTTTGAATTTGTGGATGATTATACAAAATTTTTATGCCGGATTGAATTTTGCTTCTAGAAATCTTTTAGATTCGGCCGCGGGAGGCACTTTTATGGAAATCACTTTAGGAGATGCTACTAAACTCCTAGATAATATTATGGTTAATTATTCTCAATGGCATACTGAAAGAACTTCTAATAAAAAAGTGCATGCGATAGAAGAAATTAATGTGTTGAGTGGAAAGATGGATGAACTTATGAAATTATTTGCTACTAAGAGTGTTTCCTCTGATCCTAATGATATGCCTTTGTCCTAATAGTATGTGAATTTTGTTGGTAGGAATAATTTTGGTAACAACGCTTATAGAGGGAATTTTAATCCTAGGCCATATCCTAGTAATCCTTCTAATAATTATGGGAATTCCTACAACAACTCTTATGGAAATTATAATAAGATTCTGATTTTGAATCTAATATTAAAGAATTTATTTCTTCGCAAAAGAATTTTAATGCTATGATTGAAGAAAAATTGCTTAAGATTGATGATTTGGCTAGGAACGTTGATAGAATTGCTCTTGATGTTGATGCTTTGAAACTTAGATCTATTCCACCTAAGCATGATATTAATGAGTCTCTAAAAGCCATGAGAATTTCAATTGATGAGTGTAAAGAAAGAACCGCTAGGATGCGTGCTTCCAAAGATGCCTTTATTAAAGCGTGTTCTTCCAATTCCTATGAAAATCAAGATGAAGATCTAAAAGTTATTGATGTGTCTCCAATTAAATCTTTATTTTGCAATATGAATCTTGATGAAACTGAATATGATCTTCCTTTACCTAGAAGGCGTTCTAAAAATTCGGAGTGTTTAGATCTTAATGATGAAATTGATGAAAGTGGGATTGAAAGAAATAAAAATCTAGATGTTGCTAAACCCACTATATTGGATTTCAAGGAATTTAATTATGAAAGTTGCTCTTTGATTGATTGTATTTCCTTGTTGCAATCCGTGCTAAATTCTCCACATGCTTATAGTCAAAATAAAGCCTTCACCGAACATATTGTTGATGCCTTGATGCAATCTTATGAAGAAAAACTTGAGTTGAAAGTTTCTATCCCTAGAAAACTCTATGATGAGTGGGAACCAACTATTAAAATTAAAATTAAAGATCATGAGTTTTATGCTTTGTGTGATTTGGGTGCTAGTGTCTCTACTATTCCCAAGACTTTGTGTGATTTACTAGATTTCCGTAATTTTGATGATTGCTCTCTAAACTTGCATCTTGCGGATTCCACTATTAAGAAACCTATGGGAAGAATTAATGATGTTCTTATTGTTGCAAATAGGAATTATGTGCCCGTAGATTTCATTGTTCTTGATATAGATTGCAATCCTTCTTGCCCTATTATTCTTGGTAGACCTTTCCTTAGAACGGTTGGTGCGATTATTGATATGAAGGAAGGGAATATTAGATTTCAATTTCCATTAAAAAAGGGCATGGAACACTTTCCAAGAAAGAAAATAAAATTACCATATGAAACTATCATGAGAGCCACTTATGGATTGCCTACCAAAGATGGCAATACCTAGATCTATCCTTGCTTTATGCCTAGCTAGGGGCGTTAAACGATAGCGCTTGTTGGGAGGCAACCCAATTTTATTTTTATTCCTTGCTTTTTGCTCCTGTTTAGTAATAAATAAATTATTATCCTCTGTTTTGGTTGTGTTTTTGTGTTTAATTAGTGTTTGTGCCAAGTAGAACCGTTGGGAAGACTTGGGGAAAGTCTTGTTGAACTTGCTGTAAAAAACAGAAACTTTAGCGCTCACGAGAACTGCTGTAATTTTTATTTGAAGAGTGATATTTAGTTAATTATTTTGCAGATGATTAATAGATAAATTCCTCACGTCCAGCAATTTATTT
>NC_053024.1:92729796-92775621 GCF_003073215.2 Triticum urartu
CACTATAGGGCGAATTCTATAAAATACTAGGCCATATTTAATGCACAATTGACCAAATAGTTGGGTGTCACAAGCTTTGATCCACCTCTGGTGAAAAAGACAAATTTCTGCCGATTCAGCTAGAAGCGGGTCAAATTTGAACTGCAGCTGCCTCATAGTTTGCTCCATATTTTTTTCAAAAATCATTTTTAGGTACAAAAGTATCTATTTAATCAGAGAAACATCAAAAGTTTTCCAAGATTCAACCACTGGCTAGGAACGGTCAAGCCCGCCGTTTTGACCGCATTTTGAAACGGGCATAAAAAATTCAAAAAAAATTGAAAAATTGGAAAACCTTCGCATTGTGTCATTATATGTGACCAAGTTTCCAAGAAAAATAATAAACTTGCAATACGGAAATTATTTTAAAAAAGTGTTCTCAGAAATGAGCTATCATGCATGAAGATTCATGGCTTTCAAGCCAAATGATCAATCTTATGGCCACATTCATGGCATAGTTTGTTCAAATGATCTCATATTGTGCACAAGGGTGCATCTTGGAATTCCAAACAATGTTGCCTAAGGAAGTTTTCATTTTCTTTGCACGGAAAATTCATTTTCCATTTTTCGAGTGCTCAAAAGGAGGTTTTTTGTGAAGGACCTACCAAATAATTGTTGCAAAAATGGACCAAATCAATTTTATAAAATACTAGGACATATATAATGCACAATTGACCAAATGGTTGGGTGAAAAAAGTTTTGATCCACCTCTGGTGAAAAAGACAAATTATCGTCGATTTAGTTGGAAACGGGTCAAATTTGAACTGTAGCTACCTCATAGTTTGCTCTTTATTTTTTACAAAAATCATTTCTAGGTACATAAGTATCTATTTAATTAGAGAAACACCAAAAAAATTCCAAGATTCAACCACTAGCTAGGAACGGTCAAGCCCGCCGTTTTGACCGCATTTTGAAACGGGCATAAAAAATTCAAAAAAAATCAAAAAATTGGAAAACCTTCGCATTCTGTCATTATATGTGACCAAGTTTCCAGGAAAAATAATAAACTTGTAATATGGTAATTATTTTAAAAAGTGTTCTCAGAAATGAGCTATCATGTGTGAAGATTCATGTATTTCAACCCAAACGATTAATCTTATGGCCACATTCATGGCATAGTTTGTTCAAATGATCTCATATTGTGCACAAGGGTGAATCTTGGAATTCCAAACAATGTTGCCAAAGGGAGTTTTCATTTTCTTTGCACGGAAAATTCATTTTCCATTTTCCGAGTGCCCGAAATGAGGTTTTTTTGTGAAGGACCTACCATATATTTGTTGCAAAATTGTACCAAATCATTTTTATAAAATACTAGGCCATATTTAATGCACAATTGACAAAATGGTTGGGTTTAAAAAGTTTTGATCCACCTCTGGTGAAAAAGACAAATTCCCGCCGATTTAGTTGGAAGTGGGTCAAATTTGAACTGCAGCTGCCTCATAGTTTGCTATTTATTTTTTCCAAAAATCATTTCTAGGTACATAAGTATCTATTTAATCAGAGAAACACCAAAAAAATTCCAATATTCATCCACTAGCTAGGAACGGTCAAGCCCGCCGTTTTGATCGCATTTTGAAACGGGCATAAAAAATTCAAAAAATTGGAAAACCTTCGCATTGTGTCATTATATGTGAACAAGTTTCCAGGAAAAATAATAAAATTGTAATACAATAATTATTTTAAAAAAGTGTTCTCAGAAATGAGCTATCAAGTGTGAAGATTCATGGCTTTCAAACCAAATGATCAATCTTATGGCCACATTCATGGCATAGTTTGTTCAAATGATCTCATATTGTGCACAAGGGTGCATATTGAAATGGCAAACAATGTTGCCTAAGGAAGTTTTCATTTTCTTTGGACAAAAAAACCATTTTCCATTTTCTGAGTGCCTGAAATGAGTTTATTTTGTGAAGGACCTACCATATATTTGTTGCAAAATTGGACCTAATCAATTTTATAAAATACTAGGCCATATTTAATGCACAATTGATAAAATGGTTGGGTGTCAAAAATTTTGATCCACCTCTGGTGAAAAAGACAAATTCCCGTCGATTCAGCTGGAAGCGGGTCAAATTTGAACTGTAGCTGCGTCATAGTTTGCTCTCTATTTTTTCCAAAAATCATTTCTAGGTACATAAGTATCTATTTAATCATATAAACACCAAAAAAATTCTAAGATTCAATCACTAGTTAAGAACGGTCATTCCCGCCGTTTTGACCGCATTTTGAAACAGGCATAAAAAATTCAAAAAAAATCAAAAAATTGGGAAACCTTCGCATTGTGTCATTATATGTGACCAAGTTCCTAGGAAAAATATGGCAATTATTTTAAAAAAGTGTTCTAAAAAATGAGCTATCACGTGTGGAGATCAATGGCTTTCAAGCCAAATGATCAATCTTATGGCCACATTCATGGCATAATTTGTTCAAATGATCCCATATTGTGCACAAGGGTGTATATTGGAATGGCAAACAATGTTGCATAAGGAAGTTTTCATTTTCTTTGGACGAAAAAACCATTTTCCATTTTTTGAGTGCCCAAAAGGAGGTTTTTTGTGAAGGACCTCCCAAATAATTGTTGTAAAATTGGACCAAATCATTTTTATAAAATACTAGGCCATATTTAGTGCACAATTGACAAAATTGTTGGGCGTCAAAAGTTTTGATCCACCTCTGGTGAAAAAGACAAATTCCCGCCGATTTAGTAGGAAGCGGGTCAAATTTGAACTGCAGCTGCCTCATAGTTTACTATTTATTTTTTCCAAAAATCATTTATAGTTACATAAGTACCTATTTAATCATAAATACATGGTTTGATGGCGATACGTCGAGGTTTGGGCGGTGGCCAAGGCCCCCAACTCTAGAGCGCGTAAACTCGCATGCCCGACGCGTGGTCACCGCGTGACCGTGGCGTTGCCATGTGTTCTGGGCAGCCTAGGCATGTCTAGTGGGTTGGGCACTCCCCAGGTAGGTTCTAGGAAGAAAATTACAACATAAGATTCTCACGAGGAGATCGATCGATGCTCAAACATGAATTAGCAGCCAAGTGTTTGATTAGCGGTACGGGAAATGCACATGGCCAATGGGCGTGAGTTTTTGCTGAGGATGATCATCGACTAAGAAGAATGTCTTCGCAAATTTTCAGATCAAAAGGAGGATCCTAGGTGGTACTTGCTTTGCAAAGTACCACACTGGACAGAAATATGAATGTTGAAGCTGGGCTCAAAATAATGAATGGATTGAGCTGAAATTTGGTGGAGGATGGTTATTTGGGCATTGGAAAGCACCGTAGAAAATTGATACCATTTGGACATGCCAAAGTGGTACTTCCTTCACAATGCTCTTCTATGGACAGAAACTTGGGAAAACTAGTGAGAGAAATTGGATGAATGAAATGAGCTCAAATTTGGTGTAGGTAAGTTACATAGGTATGGTTATGCCTTGGTAGATTTTCAGATCATTTTGGTAAGCCTAGCTAGTACTTACTTCACAAAGCTTCTCTCGAGGTAGAAACTTTGAAAATTTCCTGAGAAAGATTGACTAGGAAAATGGAGCTTAATATTATCATGTGGCCATGATTTGGGTATGGAAGAGTGCCCAAAGAGTTTGAGGTTAATAGGAGGGGTCTAGATAACACTTGCTTTGCAACGTGCCAATTTGGCCATAAAATATAAATTGAACCTGGGCTCACATAGATAATTTTCCTGAGCTGCAATTTGGAGGAGGGTGATAATTTGGGCATATGAATAAACTGTATAAATTTCATGTCATTTGGATATATAAAAAAGGTACTTCCTTCACAATGCTTCTAGGTGGACAAAAACTTTGGAAATTTGCCGAGGAAGATTTGCTAGGCAAGTGGAGCTGAATTTTGTCATGCGGTAATGATTTGGATAGGAAAGAGTGCCCAAAAATTACAAGGGCAATCAAGAATATATAAATAGCACTTCCTTCATAAAGTGGTGTCGTGAACAGAATAGGAAAATGAATATTGTTGAATTAGTTTTGAACTAGGCAAGGAAGGATTTTTACATATTTGATGAAGATATGACCCAAAGAATTTATGAGATTTTTTTGGGAATTTTGGGAATGATAGAAATATATGTTGCTTCACAACCTAGGGCAAAAACTGCCACATGGACATGACACATAGGCAAAACTGATGAGGTGGCGCCTAGTCATAGCAACCCACCACAATTTACAAGGTTATGACCATCTATATTGGTCATGATCAGCTAGAAATAAGGCAGCAGACCAGTGTTATCTGCTTTATGACCATTTCGTGTAAGGAAATTACGACCTTTCTGACCAAAATGGTCGTTATAGTTTAGGTTTTGGAGCCCCCCGAACAACTTTTGACCAATTGGTCTGAAATGTCATAGATCTATGATCAATTCTTCAAGGGTCACTAGCAGAAGGTCACAAGTTGACATATTTCTTGTAGTGCCGGCCGTCGGCGGAAGAAGAGGGTTCTGTTGAGGGCAAACCAATTGATCAGAAGTCGTCCATCATGAGGCCGACTACAAAAGGAAGAAAAGAAGAAAAAATCACGGCAGGCGGAGGGTTGGCGCGAGAATACGGCCCCTTGCCGTATCGCCAATCCTCGGCGAGCTTGCAGTTGGAGATATAGTTCACCATGTAAGACACCTCGGCATGAGGCATCTCCCTGCTCAGCCGACACGGGTCGAAGCGGCCGCTCATCTGGCAAATCATGTGAGGCCGGCCTTGGAGCGGAAGTACTCGGCGCTCCACGAAGGCGGCCACCAGGTCGGCTCCGGTCAGGCCCTCCGACTAGATCATCACCCGAAGCCGGGAGACGGCTGCGTTCCCGGCCTGAGACAACGACCTGGCCCGGTAGCTCCAGGAGGGTTGCCTCCCAGCCGGCAGGTTGATGAAGTCACCTTGCTGGGTGACGTTCTTCACGTAGAAATAGGACTTCTGCCAGAGCTTCACCGACTGGATCAGCGGGATGGGCGGGAACGGATTGTTCTCGCCCGTCCGCCTCATGGCAATGAAGGCTCCGCAGGGGGCGGGCACGCCCGCGACAACGGTGCCGAGCTTGCTCTGGAAGAATTCTCCCCAGAGCTCGAGAGTGGGGAGAACCCCAAGAAAGCCCTCGCACAAGGTGACAAAAGCCGACAGCAGCATCACCGCGTTGGGCGTGAGGTGATGCGGTTGGAGGTGGTAGAATTCAAGAAAAGCGCGAAGGAATCCGCTCGCCGGGAGGCCGAAGCCGCGCAGGCAGTGCGAGCGGAAGATTACCCGCTCGCCCTCCTCCGGTGCCGGCGAAATCTCCCTCGCCGGCGCACGACGAACCCGCACGTAGTTCTCGCCCGGCAGACGCCGCGTCCGGCGGAGGAACTCTACGTGGTCCTCGTGGACGTTGGAGCCATCCCACGAGCTCGACAACGCCATGGGAGCGACGCAGCGAGGAATAAGGCGATGCGACGGCGGAGATGCGCACGACCCCGCTACGGCGGGACCAAAGGAACCGAGAGGTCCGACGGCGGAGCGGCGCGACAATGGGTCACTGCGGCGGCGAAGGGAAGAAGAAGGAAGGTGAGAAGGGGCGGAGCGAGGGAGAGCGTGCGAGCCTCTGCCGCTCCCCCTCCTCCCCCTACTTATAAACCCGCCCGGCGGAGCCGAGGAGGCGTGGTGTGGGGGAACGTGGGATCAACTGCGCCCACTCCCCCACGTCCCGCGATTATTGCGCCCTGATGGCGTAATAAAACCGCCATGGGAAGGCGAGCGGTCCGTTGTGGGCCGCAGAAAATCCGCGCTCGGGCCGAGGCCTAGGAGTGGTGGGCCCGGGCCTACGGCGGCGTCCCATCACGCGCGTGCGTTGGCAGCTTTTCCTTGCCACCCGGCCCGCGGGATGACGCGCGGTCAGCTCGCAAGCCAACCCACGTTCCCGCCTACAAGAAACGGAGCTTTCCGAAGACGGTGCGCATAAGCAAAGCCGGCTCCTTAGGATAGGAAGCTAACCAAGCTTCTCGTCCCTTTGTCAGCCTTGAAGCTCGATCAACTTCGGGGACTACTGTCGGAGTAAATGACCATGGGTAGCCTAGCCGGCTCCCCCTGGCCCGTCTGAAAAAATTACGAGCCGATCCGGCCCTCAAGAATCCAAGACGTGGGGCCGCCTTCCCCTTGCCGGCTGTCTCCTAGGCCGACTATCGGAAGGCGGCCCGACTTTAGCCCTCATGAAGAAAGCCGCTGGAGGGCCGGCTCCAAGAAGCCGGCCACGAGAAGACCGACTCCAAGAGGCCGGCTCCCACAAAGCGGTCAAGATCGTACCCTCGAAGTCTGCGTCCACATAACGGCGATGTGGCGGGGCGTGGCTACAGTAAAGCCCGCCACCCCCGAATCCCGGAGCACGCCTGGCACAGTGCGTCGTACGGGGTAGCCATGACCCGTCCGGCGCGGCACTGTTGCCATGTTGACCCTGATGCCACCCACGATGGGATGTCAGCGCGGCCCACGGGCGGTGGGCCCCTTCAGGTAGAGAGACACCCGAAGGCGGCCAGGCCTCCCCTAGTCGGCCCAAGACAGGGTTGGCTCCCCGCAGCCGGCTTGCTTCCTTCCTCGAAGGAGACGCCCCATTAAGGAGACAAGACGCGGTGAGGCTACAGCGATCGCCCGCCGGGCGGCGGCACTGTAGCCACGCCCACCTCGGCGAAGCCCTCGTCACCAAGTTGAGGCAACAGTAACCAGCCACCGATAAGGCCCCGGACAGTGGGGCCTGCCTGTCGACCAAGGAGCCGGCAGCCGGCGGGACCCACCAGCCGGCGGGCCCCAACAGCCGGCGCAGAAGCCGGCGAGCGTAGACACAGACGGCTGGGGCCCACGCCCAGCCGGATTACCATTGTACCTCTGGGGGGTGGGCCTATATAAACCCCCCGGGGCACCCATGCAAAGGGTGGATCTGAGCTAGTTTTAGACACCACATAGAGAGGAGAGGAGAGCGAGCCGTGCCCTTCTTCTTCCTCTCGCCAAACAGGTCAAGGAGCATCTTGTAGCCCCGCGCTCATCTAGTGATCATGCGGAGACTCCGCAGAGCAGCAGTAGGGGTGTTATCTCCACGGAGAGCCCCGAAGCTGGGTAAGATTCGCCGGCGTGCATGTCTTCGCCTCATCCCGCTTCCAGGCACCGGCGACGTCTTACTGGCTCCCACAATGATAAGCCACCCGTTGGCATATGTTGCACCTACCACCCAACACTTGTACTGAACGTATTATCTTATTCATTGACAGATGACAGAGCGTAGAAGAACCAAAAGGAAGATGATACAGAAGAACCAAATTAAAGTTTGTTGCTATGCATGCCTGTATCGATCAAGATTCAGTGCTTTGTAGAAATTTCCTAGAGATTTGTTTCACTTAATGAGACCAAACAATCAGGAAGTCAAGTCAAGTAGCTTAGGATAGCTGATGCTTTTTTCATTTTCTTCTCAATTTTCTCCACAAGTCAAGATATAACAGTTGAAGCACCTTGTGGAGTTTTTTGTTGTTGTATAAATGAATTTGGTGTACACAGTGAATAAAAGCTCCTGATATTTGAGTAAACTAAACGCTCTGCGTCGCCCTCCTCCCCGGGCGACACGGGGGGAACCCGCCGCCACCCAGCAGGCCCCCTCCCCACCGCCCTCTCCCGCTCGCCGCTGCCGGAGGGTTGGCCGGCGAAGCCGCGCCGGACCCCAGGATGGCGGCGGCTGGGCGGATCTGACGCACTCGGCCCTCCCCTTGGACCTCCTCCCATGGCGGCTCGAGCTCCGCCCGAGCCCTCCCGTGGCGTCGCGAGAACCCCCCACCTCCCCACCAATTGCTGCTGGCTGCCTTCCTCGCGCCATCGCGCAGCGGCATCCATCCCCTGGTCTGGATCTGGAGCTTCGTTCTCCGCCGGTCGCGACTTCCCCGGCTGGCGGCGGCTCCTCCGGCGGCCGGGCGCGCCGTCCGTGGTGCGGATCCTCTCCCCCCACCCCTCCCTCGCGAGCTTCGGGTCGGCCCCCCTCGGGCGGCGGCCTTGGAGGCGCGGTTTGGACTTCGGCTGTGCGCGTGCTCACCATCATGACCCCCACCCCGGCAGGGGCAAGTCCTTTCCGACGGACATGGACCTGCCTTTCATTCTGCGTCCATGGCCGGCGGGGGCGGCTTCGGGCCCGACGCTCCCGGGGAGCTGCGCTCCTTCCGGCTCCCTTGGCGGCTTCAGTGCCTCTGCACCCACACCCTGCTGGTGCCTTGGGTGGCTGTCCATCCCGGTGCATCTTCGATTTCGATGTACTCTGGGAGCTGCGTCCCCTTCCGGCTCCTTAGGCTCGTCGGCATCCTTGTTGCTTCGGTCCCGGCGACCCGGATCTGCGCTTCCCTCCGGATCCTGGTTCGCTCGGGCCTCTGGCCACCGTCACATCCACCACTGCCTCTCATTCCGCCAAGCCACCAAGCCGTCCACCTCCGTGCGTTGCCTGCCCCTCCATCGCTTCGTTGCTCGCGCGTCCAGCGTCGCTCCCATTTTTGTGGTCGTGGTTCAGGCCTATGTCTGACTTCTTCTTCTCCGATTCGTGCTCCGATGGCTTGGGATTGCTCAGACTTTGGCCAGGGCGAAATCCCTGCATCTTTTGCTGGCAGCGGTGACACCCGCGGATGCCGTCCCCTTCTTGGAGGCGTTGTCACGGTCGTTGTTTGTGCCCCTCTTCGAGCATCAGGGGAAACCCTAGGTCTGGTTATCCGGATCGGACGACGACGGCGTCTCAGCGTCGTTCTCCTTCATGAAGGCGTCGTCTTGGTTGCTCGTGGCGTCCTCGGTTCTGGATCTGGAGATGTTGGTTGTCGTGTTATTGGTCTGTACTACTTCTCAGGATGGCGAGTTTAGCTGTGTTTTTTTCTCTGTTTGGGTTGAGCATCCCATGTCTCTCTGCTCTGGACACCATGTTCATGCCGTAGCGTCCGTGTCATGTGTTGTACCACATCTTGTACTCATTCTATCTTCTCCTATCAATGAAATGATACGCAAGCTTTGCGTATTCGCGAAAAAAAAGCTTCTTGTGAAATTTGCAGTGTATATTTGCTGATATCCAGTCTTTGTGATAATAACGATGTGCAGTTTGTGGTTTGTTTCCGTTCTCTTGTGATAAAAAGGATTCTTCATCTGCCAAGAATACAACCTACTAGCATGTATGCTTAATTGCCTATATGCTGATTTAACAAGCTCACATGCATATCTATTTCTGAAAATAGTATACCCATCCTGTAACATATAACTTGTGTGTCTTGCTTTCCATTATAGTGAAGAAAACATAAGTACATCTTTTGATCTTTTTTCACTGGACCTTTTATTCGTTCAGGAGCTCTAAATGACACCGTTGTCTTGGCAACATATTCAGTCATTTCGGATGAACTTTCAGAGTCATTCAGGACTTCTAAATTGTTGGGGTGTGCTGTAAAAAAAACTGAACAAAGGCAGTTTTTGTTTATTTTTCTTCTGAATTTTATTGGTGTGTGCTGTAAAAAACTGAACGAATTTGATGTGCATGTGAAATGGAAGCTTCTGACATTTGTAGTGTATATGTCCTGCTGTATACTCTTGGGATAAATGTGTTGTGACATTTTTTGTTGTCCACTATTTTCTTTGCTATTGCCTTGATATGTTGCCAACAATTTGGCATGAACATTCCAGGTTTGTCAGAGGCAAATTCATAAGGTTTGACAATACATGTTGGCCAATTGTCAGGTAACAACACAAGCATATAGCTACAGAATTTACAATGACAAGCACTACCACCAAAATTATTGCTGGACCTATGCATCACACATTGATTTTCACATCCATGCCCTTGACAATAAAGAGGATCAATCGCGTGACGGACGGGCTAGAGACTGGAGTTCGTTGCCATGGCCGACTACGCAGCGTCACCAGGATGCCGGATGGATAGCCGATGTGCCAGCTGCAAGGTGCCGTGCGGCCACCATCGACAAGACTACAAGACCTCGTGCAGTTCGTCGCCATGGCTGAATCGCGCGTGACGGAGCAGATTGCTAGCCCGTGGTGGCACATCGAGGACGACGTGCCGTCGTGCCGCACGGCCGCCGCCGCCGAGGGGTCATGGATAACGACTAAGTTCTTTTACCGGAGCCGGGAGCTACCGGTAAGCAATCCACCGTCTGTCACTTTTGTTAAGATTCGTGCAGCTTTTATATTCTATTAGAATACACATAGTAATACATGTACTAGTGTCAGATGAAGTTTCATCAGCTTTTTACAGAAGAAAGAGAGTTGGGTAGAGAGAAATGTGCATGCATGCCTGCATTCTCTCAGGCCGTACATATGACATGCATTTTATTTTCATCCCCATATTTTTAACGATTCATATCTTTTTGAACCAAATGTCCAATATTGAATTGTATATTTGGAATCGTGGTGACAAGACCTTCAAAACAAGATCAATTTTGCATATATTTGAAATATATTATATATACATATTTCAATTATCTTTGGAATCATTTTCATAAAACATTAGATTTCAAAGCTATATTTCGCTCGTTTCAAGAAACATATTTCAGAAACAATAATATACTCACTCAATTGAAAAACTAGATTTCACTTGTTTCAACAATAAACTTTACTTGTTTAAAAAAAATTAATATTTCCAAATTGTTTCACTCATTTCAAAGAATATAATTTCACTAGTTCCAAAATAAGTATTTAACAAATTTGAAAAATCACATTTCACTGATTTGGAAAACTGATTTCACTCATTACAAAATTTATCTTAAAAACTAATTTCACTTTGTTTACCCAAAAAGTATTGAAATGCATTTCACTCAGCAGAGATATCTGTTTCAAACATTGAAAAAGTCATTAGATTTCACTTGTTTCAACAATAAACTTTACTTGTTTTAAAAAAACTAATATTTCCAAATTGTTTCACTCATTTCAAACAATATAATTTCACTAGTTCCAAAATAAGTATTACAAAAATTTGAAAAATCACAATTCACTGATTTGGAAAACTGATTTCACTCATTACAAAAACTATTTTCACTTCATATTTACCAAAAAAGTATTGAAATGCATTTCACTCGGCAGAGATATCTGTTTCAAACATTGAGATAGTCGTTTGACACCAAAAAGATATATTTCACTTTTTTCAAATAACTTATTTCACTCATTTCAGAAAATACATTACAGTCGCTCAATTGAAATACAATATTTCACTTGTTTCAAAAAACTGATTACACTCATTACAAAAGATAGATTTCACTAGTTTCAGAAAAACACATTACAATCACCCCATTGAAGACATAGTTTCAGAAGCTGAAATATAAAGCTCACAAAGAAAACTATATTCAGAAAAGTGGTTTCAATCATTTCAATAACTGATTTCATTTTTAAAAAAAATTGTAATTTGAAATGAGTGAAATTAGTATTTTGATATGATTGAAATAGTAAAAATTAAACTAGTTTAAATATATTCAAGATTGGTCTTATTCTAAAGATCTTATGTTCAGGAATTTGAATATATGAAATTTTTGAATAATAAAACTTTACTGTAAAAAATATTGGCCATCTAAAAATGTAAACAAAAATAAAATGCATGAATTTGTTTGAGAGAGAGAAAGGAGAGATGCCGCATGCATGCGTACATCCCACTGCAAATAGTACTGCATTTCCTGCCATGGGTCCTATTGATGTGACATTGATTTGACCATATACAAATGATTACTTGCCATAATACATGGGCATACATATGAATGGGTTTCATTTAGACTCAGATCACAAAGCAGCTGAACGGTGGATGCTATGCCGGTACATCCCGGCTCCGGTAAAAAGGAGTTCGCGTCGTGGATAACCCTATTCGTTTGGGTAGGAATCGGTAAGCTGGGTGATAACAGAGGCACTGGTGCTTTGAGATTGAGATATACAGGTGTCACCAATCGGACTGGGTCTCTCGGGGAGCATACGAGCCGGGTCTTATAGGATTTTTTTTCGGCTGGGCCTTATCATCCTCCACGCCCGGACGCCATGTTCGCCTGCCCCCATACATCCATCGCGCGCCTGCCTGATGCATTGCCACCGTTGTCTTCATCGCTCGCCCTTCTATAAGTGCAGTGCAGCCATGCTTCAGCTGGTCTGTTTCGTCTCGTCCATCCCGTACGTGCGTCGCCCGCCCCAAGCTAGCCAACAACCAGTGTGCGCTATTCTTCAAGACTCGAAGCGCAGCTCCAACTTCGCGGCGGGAGAGAAGAGCGATGACCTCGGTGCCCGGCGCCGCGGTGTTGCTTCTCGTGTGCACGGCCGCTGCGGTCTTGACCCACGGTGAGACAAGACGCGGTTGCTTCCCTTCGTCTCAATATGATTCTTGAATCACGGCCGGTTCGCTGCATATCACTCTCGGTCAGTTTATTCTGCCTGATGAATCTTCTTTCCGTCGACGACGACCTGCAGGAGCCTCGGCCAAGGAACCACCGTCGTCGGGCAGCAGGGTGCGGCCTGACTTTTGTTCGACGACGTACATCGAGCTCGACAAGCCCTGCACAGACGAGCTGTGCAACGCTGAGTGCATGAAGCTCTTTCCAGGCCCCGGCGGCTGCGAGAAAGGCAAGTGCCTATGCGGTTTCTGCTGAAGAAGAAAGACCCACGGTGTGGAAGCTTTGAACCTTTGATTTCCCTACTAGGAGTAGTTGCTTGGGGAAAATATCCTGTGCTCCGAGGGATTCCATGCTCCGGCTGCACCCTGCACATCCCAAACGTTGGGTACGAATGAAGGGACGGGATGGGACCAGAACGCCCCAGTCTTAAGTTTTTGCAAAAAACACCCCAGCTAAGTACAGAATAGGCGTAAGTTTATCCAACCTGTGCTGCCCCAAGCTGAGCGAACACGAACAGATAGGATCCGGGGCTCCGGCGGCGGACCTGGCTGTGTGCTGTACTGCGACCTCACCGGCGGCTGCCCTGCGACCTCGCCGTGGTCCGACGTACAACGGACAGCCCGCCCCATCCCCGCGCCTCCATTCTCCACCTCCGCGCCACCCCCCACCACACCCGGCGCCTACCTCCGCGATCCGCCGGCGGCTAGATCTGTCGCCGCCGGAGAAGAGAACTCCAGCCTTCAGGTATCCTTTTAGATGTTACAGACCTGCGTTCTTATTTGTGTATTTTGGTTCTAATCCATCAACCCTTTATGCTGATTGTGTTAGATGTAGCTAATCTTATTTGAGTAAATTGTGGTGATCTCTCTCTCTGTATCAGGGCGCAGGCAATATATCACTGAAATAACTTGCTATATTTTGCTTAGACTACATATTCGAGAAATTATAAACAGAAAAAATGTCTGCAACTTATGGCCTGAAATGAGTTTGAAGTAATTTTAACCGAGTTCGAAGTAAAAATGTCAGTAATTTACAGAAAAATGTTAGCAACTTAGAACATTTAGTTTTGTGTGTGTTGTGGATGAAGCACGTAGAACTTGTACAAATTAATGGAGGTTAATAGTAGCAAGTCCATGCACATCTAGTCAGATCATCTGGATGTGGTTGAATCGCTGGTTATATTGTAGAATCAATCATGCTGACACAACCAAGAGAGAAAATGCAGTATGGATAAGCAAGATAGTTTTCATTAGAAGGAAAGGAAACAATAAGAAAAGACGAGTTAGATGTAGCATAATCCATATTTCTGCAAGTTTTGGTTCAGATTCCTTTCATTTTCTTCATGTTCATCCTAATCCTATGTGTGTTTGAAGACTGAATAGTCCGAAAAATATAAGCTACTGCTTGAACATTTATGTTTGTTTGTTCTGAAATCAGTGGATGCAAGCAATCATACAACAGTTAATTTCATTTCATCCTCTGCTACTATCTCTCTCTCAAGGACCGACCACCATTCCAATTAGGATGGAGTTAGTAACCGGCATATAAGCAATGAATCTGCACTTAATTAACTAGAAGGAGCAAATTAAGCAGCGCATGAGATGGTTTTGGTGGCGTACGGTCGTTGGGTCCATGTAAGTGGACAAAGAACTCGTGCGGGGAAATATATACTGGTGTACTCAGGAATGTTCTTCATTAGCACCGTTTTCTCTCTTTTTCTATAGTACATCTAAATGCTGCATTAGACATTTTCTTTCATCGCTACTTACTTTTTAGACCTCATTGACAAGCTAATTAGGGGCACCTGCATGTAATATCTTACACTTTTTGCTGCCTCGAGCAGGGAATGATGGAGTCAATGACTAGTATTGCTCCAAGTGTCGGGTCAACTACAGCGATGGGACTTGAAGATGATGCCAACAATTTTTCCATGGTATTTCTTTGTCATATTACTCATGTTTCATCTGTGCGTGTCACACTTGACTTAAGTTCAAACAACATTGATAGGTCCAAACGAGATTCGGCATACATGATGAAGATCGTTACAGCACACCGAAAAGAACCAGTAGCCTACCCGCGTGTGTAAGTTTATTACTTAGTGATTTCATTTACTAGTTTCATGGGTTTCAGTTCTGGAGCTAATCCATTGTGTACGCAGGGGTCAACTTATGAGCCAGAGTGTGATGACAGCCTACAACCCTCAATTGGAATGCGATTTGATAGCTGGGAGGCAGGTTTGGCATTCTATAGAATGTATGCTCATGAGGTTGGCTTCTCTGTACGCATATGGACACAACACAAAGGAGAGGGTGGTGTAATAATCTGGAAGAAGTTTGTTTGCGCAAGACAAGGTTGGAGGAAGAAAAAACCAGTGGATCTAGGTCAAGTTACTCAAGAAGTGGGGAGAAAAAAGGCTAAAAGAAATATCAAGATAAGCAGATGCGGTTGCGAGGCGATGATGGGATTGAAAAGGCAAGATGACAACAAGTACGAGGTCGTCCAGTTTGTTCAATCGCACACGCACCAACTTGTCTCACCAAGTAAGAGGCATCTCATCAGGTCAAATAGAGAGGTGACTAGTGATTTGAGAAACAAATTATTTACATGCAGTAAGGCATTGCTTGGCACTTCAAAAACTTTTCGCTTGCTTAGCATAGAAAAGGGTGGGCCAGGAAATATCGGTTGCACAAAACGTGACTTACAAAACTGTCAGCGTGATTTCAAGGCAGCGATTAAGGGAGCAGATGGACAACTTATAGTAGATATAATGGAAAATAAAAAAAGGCCAATCCAGCATTCTACTATGATTACCAGGTAGATGAGAACAATAAACTGACAAATATTTTCTGGGCTGATAGTATATGTAGAAAGAACTATTCATTATTTGGTGACGTTGTATCCTTCGATTCTACATATCGGTTTAACAAGTATGACCTGGTATTTACCCCTTTCACTGGAGTTAACCATCACAAATCTTGTGTTACATTCGGTGCTGCATTTTTGTCAAACGAGAAGATTGCATCATACAAATGGTTATTTCAGACTTTCTTGAAAGCAATGTGTGGGGTTGCACCAAAGCTAATCATAACTGACGAGGATCAAAGCATGAGAAGAGGAATAGAATCTATATTTCCGAACACAAAGCATCGACTTTGTATGTGGCATATTCTGATGAAACTCCCTGAAAAGGTTGGACCCATCTTGAGAGACAATGAAGATTTTAAACCACGATTCATGGCATGTGTCCGGGGATCAGAGACTCCAGATGAGTTTGAATCACGGTGGTCCTCAATAATTTCTGAGTTTGGCCTAGAGGATAATGAATGGTTGAAAGAGAAGTATGGTTTACGGGAATCATGGATTCCAGCATACTTTATGGATTTCTCCCTTGGTGGAATATTACGTACAACATCTAGATCTGAGAGTGAGAATGCATTTTTTCGACACTTCACTAACCGAAAGCTTACCTTGATTGAGTTTTGGGTAAGATTTGAAACCGCTTTGGAAGAGCAACGACAAAAGGAGTTGCAAGAGGATAATTGTGCACTTCATACCTTGCCAGTACTCGAGACTTGCTGGGGAATTGAGGCTCATGCCAGAGAAGTGTATACTCACAATATTTTTGTTGCTTTCCAACGTGAGGTGGTGGCTGCAAGGGATCGTCGTCATGTCAAAACCATTGAGCAGGTTGGTGATGTCCGAACCACGAGCATTGGTGACCTTAGTTTAAGGATAAGAACAGTCCGCTTCAACACTAATACAAAGGCTGCACAATGTACATGTCGAATGTTTGAATCATTGGGCATCCTTTGCTCTCACATCATTGTTGTCTTAAAGAATGATGGGTGTAATGAAATTCCTAGCCAATATGTGCTGCATAGGTGGACTAAAATGGCTGCACGACATCTTTGCTATGATGCCAATGGACATGAGCTGGAAGGGTCATCTACTTCTCTTTCACCTATCATCAAGAAATTGTACTCACAAACATGCTCGCGGTTCAGCTTGGCATTGCATGAAGCTAAACATTGTGAGGACAAGATGGAATACTTGAACAAAGCTGTTGCTGATGCTCTTGCACACTTGAGTCAGACAACGCCACTTGACGAACAAAGTGAAGTTCAAGAGTTTGAATCCTTTATTGGAACGACATTCCCAAGCATCATCAATATTCATCCCCCTGATATTGCAAATACAAAGGGCAGTGTCAAGAGATTGAAGAGGGGTTCAGAGGAGGCCATTAACAAAAGGAAAAAGGTCAATAGACCATAATCTAAATAGTATATCTTCTTTCATGTTTTCATAATCTGATTTCCTTGGGTTCAGAGGAGGCCATTAACAAAAGGAAAAAGGTCAATAGACCATAATCTAAATAGTATATCTTCTTTCATGTTTTCATAATCTGATTTCCTTCTTGTTTGCAGAGCAAGTAGCATCCAAGAAGGTTCAACATCAGCATATTGTTCTACTTAACGAGGCAAACATGACAGGGGTATTTACTTTTTGCTCCTCATCAGTTAAAACATGTTTAGTATGTTTGCAAACCTTTGACTTTTACTTGTTTAATATTTTGCAGCACAACCCACCAAAGGGAGCGGACAACCTTTACTTTGCGTTAAATAATGGATGAAAAATGTGTTCGTTAATGTGATATATGGACCTAGTTCAAGTACACCATGTTGAATCTGTCGCAATATATGTGTGCCTACTAATCCTCTATACATTGCTTGTAACTGCTGGTTGCAACTCTAGTTATGTGCATGAGACTAATGTGTATTGTCATGAATGTCGTTCACAAAGCATTCAAACTGTCTTACTATGAGCTATGAAATTTCGAGATGGTTGTTGATGTGTTGCCTTCTGAGTTCAGAAAGGTGTTTAACAGACCTGATGTTCTGGTCTTTCCATCTTTGGTGCAGGATTTATGAAACCAAATCTTGGTTCATGGACTTCCTATCTCTTTATTTTCTTAGAACTAGCTTTACCTTCTCAAATAAACTTGCTGAATGAGGTTCATGTTATGCACTTTGTATGTAAAACATATATATACATATGTTCTCCATCTTCGAAAGTCATGATACTCTCTGTACCATGGGGCTGTTGTCGTATTTATACGTGTTGGATGAATGCATCATCATGAGACAACAAGCTACAGAGGCACATGATGTCTCTGTTCATTCTGTTCCAGAACTGGGGTGGCACAGCTTTTCAAGATAATGTATTAAACGTTGGTGATTCTGTATCTATATGGGGGGTTTTCTGCAAATTTGACAAGCTGAGTACTCCGCGTTACATCCTGTACCTAGATTTTCAATCCGACAGTTGTGCAGCACACGGTGCAGCCGGAGTACTACATCATCGGGAGTACAGGATATGTTCTCTAGTTGCTTGATTTCAACAATGTGCCTTCCGCTCCATTTGGTCATCTTTTGGCCTTGTATCCAACTTGCTGAGTATTTCCTCTCCCTTGTTGAGTAGTTACAGGGCCGGGCGAGTGCTTTCTGTCTAGTCTGAGTAAATTGCACAAAACCATCACCTTGAAGGCAAGGTTTGTGAAAACCATTACAATACATTTTTTTTTGCAGAAAACACCATGTCTTCAGTAATCTTTTTGCAAAAACCATTGATCGGCGGATTAGAGTCGTTTGAGCGCGTTTATGACAGATGGCCTCTGTTTTTACTTACGTGGCGTAACGGTTTGGGTTTAAAGCAAAAAAGTCCCTCAACTTTTCCCCATGCAGCCCAGACCCTCCCCATGAGCTCCGCAGCCGACTAGCATGCCCGCCGCTGCTCCCTCCACGGGCCACCGCCGCCCCTCCCTCCGCACGACGCAGGACTCCGCCACTGCTCCCTACGCAGGACGTGGCCGCCGCCTCTACCTCCACGGCCGCAGCCGTCGCCTCCCTCCGCAGGACGCAAGCCGTCGCCGCCTCCCTCTGCAGAATGCAGGCCGCCACCGCTCCCTCCCCAGGATGCAGGTCGCCGCCGTCGTCGCCCGTCACCGGATCCAGTCAAATCGGCCTCCAACGTCCCCAGACCAGCTCGCGCCCGCATCCCGGCCCGCGAGCGTCGCCCTGCTCCGCGCCGGCTCCGCGTCCCGCGCTGTCCGGCTTGCCGCTGCCGCCTCCACCAGGGCCGAGCCCCTTGTCCGCGCCCTTCGCAGGCGTCCGCCTGCCCGCGTGGCCGGTTCCCCGGCCACCCCGGCTCCGCCTCCGCGCGCCGCGCCCGCCGGGTGCGCCCGTGGCCGCCTGCTCCACCGCCGGCTGCCGGCTCCCCTCGGGCGTCGCTAACGCGGCTCGCAGCGCGCCGCCAGGTCGCCACGCCCCTCTGCTTCGCCCTGGCCGCATCCCGGCCCCGGGTGGTTGAAGCGGAGGCTAATTGCTTTTCCGTTTTTGATTTAGGGGCGTCTATGTAAAATTCTATAGTCTAGTTTGTAATTTTAGATTAAAATCTACCTGGCACAAAAAGTCATGCCATGTAGGCAAAAAACGGGCCCCATCTGTCATAAACTCACTTAACTGAGCCTGATCCGCCGATCAATGTCTTTTGCAAAAAGATTACCGAAGACATGATGTTTTCTGCAAAAAAAATTTATTGTAGTGATTTTCGCAGACCTTGCCTTTAAAGTGATGGTTTTGTGCAATTTACTCGTCTAATCTAGAGAAAAATTTGCTTCGATTATGTCGCTTTCGTTCTTCAAGAGAGAGGCTTGATTCTAGCATCAGTAGTTCCGTTTGCATTGTATATGCACCTACAAATCGACAAAAGCACTGGCTGGCCGATGAGGCGATGAAGAATGTATGTCCTTGAAGTAGACATCTGAAGCGAGCACGTACGCGTGAGTGTTAATTACTATCTAACTCAAGTCACCATACAGCATGAAGGTACATCTTGTTCCAATAACCAACTGTTCCGATCATTCACGTGCCCCCGTACATCAAAAAAGGCTTTCGTCCCATTTTATAAATAAAGCAACCACCAAGCATAAGTCAACAAGGTATCATCCAACACATAGACACACAATGCCACCGCACCAAAGTCCAACACAGACGCACAAACAACACACACACCATAGAATCCGTTGTGGGCACGGCACAACAAGCCCAAACACCCCAAAGGGCACAAACAACACACGATGGCGGCGTCGAAGCGGGGGCTAATTGCTTTTTCGTTTTTGATTTAGGGGCGTCTATGTAAAATTCTAGGGTCTAGTTTGTAATTTTAGATGAAGATCTGCATGATGCACGCGGCGTGCGCCGGATGTGGGTCTACTCCACCGACAAGCCCATGAGCACCGCCCACGCCGGTGGCCCGCGCACCGAAACCAAGATCGACGTACGTACGCGCCCACACGGCATCACTACACAAATCCTTCGTCTCATGCCATGCTCGCAGGTTGCTTAATGAGCCATGGTCCATGGGGCACGCAAGCAGGAGGTGTACAGGTCGGGGGTGTGGCAGTTTGAGGGCGAGGTGTACGTGCCGGCGGGCACGTCCGGCGCGTGCATCATGCAGATCTTCGGGGCGGCGAGCGATTTGATGGCTCGTTCCATCTTGTGCACTCTGCTTGTGGTGGTCACCGCGGTGGCGATCGGCACGGCTCACGCCGGCGACACCCTCACCGCCGGCTTCACCCCCGTGAGCCTGACGGAGTCCCAGTTCGTTGTGCAGAGGCCCTACGACGTCCCGCTCGACGCGCGCTACGAGTTCGTCAGTATTAGACGTAGGATTTGTGGGAACTGGCTTAACCATCTAGGGGTGGCCTATCACATATATTTATAATGATACATGATACATATTACACAGTTGGGCTACGTTACAAAGTCTAACACCCTCCCTCAATCTCAACTCACTCCTGATGCATCTAGGAGGTTGAGATTGCACCTACAGACCTCAAACATGGGAGAAGGTAGAGGCTTGGTGAAGATGTCGGCAAGTTGATCTGCTTGATTTGTAGTAGTTTCTATGCAACACGTTCCCTCACAAAATGATAGTCAATCTCAATGTGCTTGGTTCGTGCATGGAACACCAGGTTTGTCGAAAGAAATGTAGCACCGATGTTGTCACACCAAAGAACTGGAGGATGTGACTGGGAGATTCCCAGCTCTCGAATCAAAGACTCAATCCAGATAAGCTCAACAGTCGCATTGACAACTGCTTTGTACTCAGCCTCTGTGCTGCTATGAGAAACAGTGGCTTGCTTGCGCGCACTCCAGGCGATCAAATTAGGACCCAGAAATACAGCATGTCCCCCCGTGGATCGCCTGTCATCTGGACATCCAGCCCAATCGACATCTGAGAATGCAGAGAGAACAGTAGAGGAACTAGGTCGCAGATGAAGACCATAGGAGACAGTGAGACGCACATAACGAAGAATGCGCTTCACAGCAGACCAGTGCACATCTGTAGGAGCATGAAGATACTGACATACCCTGTTAACCGCAAATGAAAGATCAGGACGGGTGATAGTCAGATACTGCAAGCCACCAACAATACTCCGATACTCCGTAGCATCCGTAGAAGAAAGAGGAGAACCAGCAGTGGCCGAGAGCTTATCCGTAGAGGACATGGGCGTGGGTGACGGCTTACACTTGAGCATACCAGCACGGCGCAAGAGATCAAGGGAGTGTTGGAAATATGCCCTAGAGGCAATAATAAAAGCATTATTATTATATTTCCTTGTTCATGATAATTGTCTTTATTCATGCTATAATTGTGTTATCCGGAAATCGTAATACATGTGTGAATATAGACACCAACATGTCCCTAGTAAGCCTCTAGTTGACTAGCTCGGTGATCAACAGATAGTCATGGTTTCCTGACTATGGACATTAGATGTCATTGATAACGAGATCACATCATTAGGAGAATGATGTGATGGACAAGACCCAATCCTAAACATAGCATAAGATCGTATAGTTCGTTTGCTAGAGTTTTCCAATGTCAAGTATCTTTTCCTTAGACCATGAGATCGTGTAACTCCCGGATACCGTAGGAGTGCTTTGGGTGTACCAAACGTCACAAGGTAACTGGGTGACTATAAAGGTATACTACAGGTATCTCCAAAAGTGTCTGTTGGGTTGACACGGATCAAGACTGGGATTTGTCACTCCGTATGACGGAGAGGTATCACTGGGCCCACTCGGTAATGCATCATCATAATGAGCTCAAAGTGACCAAGTGTCTGGTCACGGGATCATGCATTACGGTACGAGTAAAGTGACTTGCCGGTAACGAGATTGAACGAGGTATTGGGATACCGACGATCGGATCTCAGGCAAGTAACATACCGATTGACAAAGGGAATTGTATACGGGGTTGCTTGAATCCTCGACATCGTGGTTCATCCGATGAGATCATCGAGGAGCATGTGGGAGCCAACATGGGTATCCAGATCCTGCTGTTGGTTATTGACCGGAGAGTCGTCTCGGTCATGTCTACATGTCTCGCGAACCCGTAGGGTCTACACACTTAAGGTTCGGTGACGCTAGGGTTGTAGGGATATGTATATGCAGTAACCCGAATGTTGTTCGGAGTCCCGGATGAGATCCCGGACGTCACGAGGAGTTCCGGAATGGTCCGGAGGTAAAGAATTATATATAGGAAGTGCTATTTCGGGCATCGGGACAAGTTTCGGGGTCACCGGTATTGTACCGGGACCACCGGAAGGGTCCCGGGGGGCCACATGGGCTGTAGGGGATGCGCCTTGGCCTATATGGGCCAAGGGCACCAGCCCCAAGAGGCCCATGCGCCTAGGGTTCAAGGAAGGGAAGAGTCCCAAAGGGGGAAGGCACCTCCTAGGTGCCTTGGGGAGGAGGGATTCCTCCCTTGGCCGCACCCCCCTAGGAGATTGGATCTCCTAGGGCTGGCGCCCCCCCTTGGACTCCCTATATATAGTGGGGAAGGAGGGCCTCTCAAACCACGCCTTTGGTGCCTCCCTCTCCCTCTCCAACACATCCTCCTCCTCCATAGTGCTTGGCGAAGCCCTGCCGGAGTACTGCAGCTCCATCTCCACCACGCCGTCGTGCTGCTGCTGGAGCCATCTTCCTCAACCTCTCCTTCCCCCTTGCTGGATCAAGAAGAAGGAGACGTCACGCTGATCGTACGTGTGTTGAACACGGAGGTGCCGTCCGTTCGGCGCTAGGATCTCCGGTGATTTGGATCACGTCAAGTACGCCTTCCTCATCCCCGTTCTTTGAACGCTTCCGCGCGTGATCTACAAAGGTATGTAGATGCAATCCGATCACTCATTGCTAGATGAACTCCTAGATGGATCTTGGTGAAACCGTAGGAAAATTTTTGTTTTCTGCAACGTTCGCCAACATTGGCATCATGAGCTAGATCTATGCGTAGTTCTCTTGCACGAGTAGAACACAATTTGTTGTGGGCTTTGATGTTGTCAACTTTCTTGCCGCTACTAGTATTATCTTGCTTCAACGGTATTGTGGGATGAAGTGGCCCGGACCAACCTTACACGTACGCTTACGTGAGACCGGTTCCACCGACTAACATGCACAAGTTGCATAAGGTGGCTGGCGGTGTCTGTCTCTCCCACTTTAGTTGGAGCGGATTCGATGAAGAGGGTCCTTATGAAGGGTAAATAGAAGTTGACAAATCACGTTGTGGCTTTCACGTAGGTAAGAAAACATTCTTGCTAGAACCCTACTTCGGCCACGTAAAACATGCAACAACAATTAGAGGACGTCTAACTTGTTTTTGCAGCAAGTGCTTTGTGATGTGATATGGCCAAAGTTGTGATGAATGATGAATGATATACATGTGATATATGAGATGTTCATGCTATTGTAATAGGAATCACGACTTGCATGTCGATGAGTATGACAACCGGCAGGAGCCATAGGAGTTGTCTTTATTTTTTCTATGACCTGCGTGTCATTGAGAAACGCCATGTAAATTACTTTACTTTATTGCTAAACGTGTTAGCCATAGTAGTAGAAGTAATAGTTGGCGAGCAACTTCATGGAGACACGATGATGGAGATCATGATGATGGAGATCATGGTGTCATGCCGGTGACAAGATGATCATGGAGCCCCAAGATGGAGATCAAAGGAGCTATGTGATATTGGCCATATCATGTCACTATTATTATTTGATTGCATGTGATGTTTATCATGTTTTTGCATCTTGTTTACTTAGAACGACGGTAGTAAATAAGATGATCCCTCATAATAATTTCAATAAAGTGTTCCCCCTAACTGTGCACCGTTGCGACAGTTCGTTGTTTCGAAGCACCACGTGATGATCGGGTGTTAGATTCTAAACGTTCACATACAACGGGTGTAAGACAGATTTACACATGCAAACACTTAGGTTGACTTGACGAGCCTAGCATGTACAGACATGGCCTCGGAACACAGAAGACCGAAAGGTCGAGCATGAGTCGTATAGAAGATACGATCAACATGAAGATGTTCACCGATGTTGACTAGTCCATCTCACGTGATGATCGGACACGGCCTAGTTAACTCGGATCATGTTATACTTAGATTACAGGAGGGATGTTTATCTAAGTGGGAGTTCATTGAATAATTTGATTAGATGAACTTAATTATCATGAACTTAGTCTAAAATTTTACAATATGTCTTGTAGATCAAATGGCCAACGTAGTCCTCAACTTCAACGCGTTCTTAGAGAAAACCAAGCTAAAAGACAATGGCAGCAACTACACGGACTGGGTCCGGAACCTGAGGATCATCCTCATAGCTACCAAGAAATATTATGTCCTACAAGCACCGCTGGGTGATGCACCTGTTCTCCCTGCAGAACAAGACGTTATGAACGCTTGGCAGGCACGTACCGATGACTACTCCCTCGTTCAGTGCGGCATGCTTTACAGCTTAGAGCCGGGGCTCCAAAAGCGTTTTGAGAGACACGGAGCATATGAGATGTTCGAAGAGCTGAAAATGGTTTTCCAAGCTCATGCCCGGGTCGAGAGATATCAAGTCTCTGACAAGTTCTTCAGCTGTAAGATGGAGGAAAACAGTTCTGTCAGTGAGCACATACTCATTATTTCTGGGTTACATAACCGCTTGACTCAGCTAGGAGTTAATCTCCCAGATGACGCGGTCATTGACAGAATCCTTCAGTCGCTTCCACCGAGCTACAAGAGCTTTGTGATGAACTTCAATATGCAGGGGGTGGAAAAGACCATTCCTGAAGTATTTGCAATGCTGAAATCAGCAGAGGTAGAAGTCAAAAAGGAACATCAAGTGTTGATGGTGAATAAAACCACTAAGTTCAAGAAGGGCAAGGGAAAGAAAGCCTTCAAGAAGGACGGCAAGGGAGTTGCCGCGCCCGGCAAGCAAGCTACCGGGAAGAAGCCAAAGAATGGACCCAAGCCCGAGACTGAGTGCTTTTATTCCAAGGAAAGTGGTCACTGGAAGCGGAACTGCCCCAAATACTTAGCGGAGAAGAAGGCCGGTAAAACGAAAGGTATATGTGATATACATGTAATTGATGTGTATGTTGGGTTTCGTAGTAATTTCAAAAAAATTCCTACGCACACGCAAGATCATGTGATGCATAGCAACGAGAGGGGGAGTATGATCTACATACCTAGTAGATCGACAACGGAAGCGTTTAGTTGATGTAGTCGTACGTCTTCATGATCCGACCGATCAAGCACCGAAACTACGGCACCTCCGAGTTCGAGCACACGTTCAGCTCGATGATGATCCCCAGACTCTGATCCAGCAAAGTGTCGGGGAAGAGTTCCGTCAGCACGACGGCGTGGTGACGATCTTGATGTATTACAGCAGCAGGGCTTCGCCTAAACTCCGCTACAGTATTATCGAGGACTATGGTGGCTGGGGGCGCCGCACACGGCTAAGGACTAGATCACGTGGATCAACTTCTGTGTTCTAGGGTGTCTCTGCCTCAGTATATAAAGGACCAAAGGGGGGAGGCTGGCCGGCCACATAGGGCGCGCCAGGAGAGTCCTACTCCCTCTGGGAGTAGGATCCCCCCCCAATCCTAGTTGGAATAGGACTTGTGGAGGGGGGAAAAGAGAGAGGGGGCCGGCCCCCTCTCCTTGTCCAATTCGGACCAAGGGAGGGGAGGGGCGCGCGGCCCATGTAGGGCTGCCTCCTCTCTTTTCCACTAAGGCCCATCGTGGCCCATTTAGCTCCCGGGGGGTTCCGGTAACCTCCCGGTACTCCGGTAAAATCCCGATTTCACCCGGAACACTTCTGATATCCAAACATAGGCTTCCAATATATCAATCTTTATGTCTCGACCATTTAGAGACTCCTTGTCATGTCCGTGATCACATCCGGGACTCCGAACAACCTTCGGTACATCAAAATGCATAAACTCATAATATAACTGTCATCGTAACCTTAAGCGTGCGGACCCTACGGGTTCGAGAACAATGTAGACATGACCGAGACATGTCTCCAGTCAATAACCAATAGCGGGACCTGGATTCCCATATTGGCTCCTACATATTCTACGAAGATCTTTATCGGTCAGACCGCATAACAACATACGTCGTTCCTTTTGTCATCGGTATGTTACTTGCCCGAGATTCGATCGTCGGTATTCCAATACCTAGTTCAATCTCGTTGCTGGCAAGTCTCTTTACTCGTTCTATAATACATCATCCCGCAACTAACTCATTTAGTTGCAATGCTTGCAAGGCTTAAGTGATGTGCATTACCGAGAGGGCCCAGAGATACCTCTCCCATAATCGGAGTGACAAAACCTAATCTCGAAATACGCCAACCCAACATGTACCTTTGGAGACACCTGTAATACTCCTTTATAATCACCCAGTTACGTTGTGACGTTTGGTAGTACCCAAAGTGTTCCTCCGGTAAACGGGAGTTGCATAATCTCATAGTTATAGGAACATGTATAAGTCATGAAGAAAGCAATAGCAACATACTAAACGATCGGGTGCTAAGCTAATGGAATGGGTCATGTCAATCAGATCATTCTCTTAATGATGTGATCCCCTTAATCAAATAACAACTCATTGTTCATGGTTAGGAAACATAACCATCTTTGATTAACGAGCTAGTCAAGTAGAGGCATACTAGTGACACTTTGTTTGTCTATGTATTCACATATGTATTATGTTTCCGGTTAATACAATTCTAGCATGAATAATAAACATTTATCATGATTATAAGGAAATAAATAATAACTTTATTATTGCCTCTAGGGCATATTTCCTTCAGTGTACCTTACCAGTACTCGCAGTAGCTCCTGGGTATTTGATACCGGTGCGGTTGCTCACATTTGTAACTCAAAACAGGAGCTGCGGAATAAGCGGAGACTGGCGAAGGACGAGGTGACGATGCGCGTCGGGAATGGTTCCAAGGTCAATGTGATCACCGTCGGCATGCTACCTCTACATTTACCTTTGGGATTAGTTTTAAACCTTAATAATTGTTATTTAGTGCCAGCTTTGAGCATGAACATTGTATCAGGATCTCGTTTAATTCGAGATGGCTACTCATTTAAATCCGAGAATAATGGTTGTTCTATTTATATGAGAGATATGTTTTATGGTCATGCTCCGATGGTAAATGGTTTATTCATAATGAATCTCGAGCGTAATGCTACACATGTTCATAGTGTGAGTACCAAAAGATGTAAGATTGATAATGATAGTCCCACATACTTGTGGCACTGCCGCCTTAGTCACATAGGTGTCAAACGCATGAAGAAGCTCCATGCTGATGGACTTTTAGAGTCTCTTGATTACGAATCATTTGACACGTGCGAACCATGCCTCATGGGTAAAATGACCAAGACTCCGTTCTCAGGAACAATGGAGCGAGCAACCAACTTATTGGAAATCATACATACTGATGTGTGCGGTCCAATGAGTGTTGAGGCTCGCGGTGGCTATCGTTATGTTCTCACCCTCACTGATGACTTGAGTAGATATGGGTATGTCTACTTAATGAAACACAAGTCTGAAACCTTTGAAAAGTTCAAGGAATTTCAGAGTGAGGTTGAGAATCAACGTGACAGGAAAATTAAGTTCCTGCGATCAGATCATGGAGGAGAATACTTGAGTCATGAGTTTGGCACACACTTAAGAAAATGTGGAATAGTTTCACAGCTCACGCCGCCTGGAACACCTCAGCGTAATGGTGTGTCCGAACATCGTAATCGCACTCTATTAGATATGGTGCGATCTATGATGTCTCTTGCCGATTTACCGCTATCTTTTTGGGGGTATGCTTTAGAGACTGCCGCATTCACTTTAAATAGGGCTCCGTCGAAATCCGTTGAGACGACACCGTATGAATTATGGCTTGGGAAGAAACCTAAGCTGTCATTTCTAAAAGTTTGGGGATGCGATGCTTATGTCAAGAAACTTCAACCTGAAAAGCTCAAACCCAAGTCGGAAAAATGCGTCTTCATAGGATACCCTAAAGAAACTATTGGATATACCTTCTACCTCAGATCCGAAGGCAAGATCTTTGTTACCAAGAATGGATCCTTTCTGGAGAAAGAGTTTCTCTCGAAAGAAGTAAGTGGGAGGAAAGTAGAACTTGATGAAGTATTACCTCTTGAACTGGAAAATGGCGCAACTCAAGAAAATGTTCCTGAGGTGCCTGCACTGACTAGAGAGGAAGTTAATGATGATGATCAAGATACTTCTGATCAAGCTCCTACTGAAATTCGAAGGTCCACAAGGACACGTTCCGCACCAGAGTGGTACGGCAACCCTGTCTTGGAAATCATGTTGTTAGACAACGGTGAACCTTCGAACTATGAAGAAGCGATGGCGGGCCCGGATTCCGACAAATGGCTAGAAGCCATGAAATCCGAGATAGGATCCATGTATGAAAACGAAGTATGGACTTTGACAGACTTGCCCGTTGAGCGGCGAGCATAGAAAATAAATGGATCTTTAAGAAGAAGACAGACGCGGATGGTAATGTGACCATCTATAAAGCTCGGCTTGTCGCTAAGGGTTATCTACAAGTTCAAGGGGTTGACTACGATGAGACTTTCTCACCGGTAGCGAAGCTAAAGTCCGTCCGAATCATGTTAGCAATTGCCGCTTTCTACAATTATGAGATATGGCAAATGGACGTCAAAACGGCATTCCTTAATGGTTTCCTTAAGAAAGAATTGTATATGATGCAGCCGGAAGGTTTTGTCGATCCTAAGAATGCTGACAAGGTGTGCAAGCTCCAACGCTCGATTTATGGGCTGGTGCAAGCATCTCGGAGTTGGAACATTCGCTTTGATGAGATGATCAAAGCGTTTGGGTTTACGCAGACTTATGGAGAAGCCTGTGTTTACAAGAAAGTGAGTGGGAGCTCTGTAGCATTTCTCATATTATATGTAGATGACATACTTTTGATGGGAAATGATATAGAACTCTTGGACAGCATTAAGGCCTACTTGAATAAGAGTTTTTCAATGAAGGACCTTGGAGAAGCTGCTTATATATTAGGCATCAAGATCTACAGAGATAGATCAAGACGCCTCATAGGTCTTTCACAAAGCACATACCTTGATAAGATATTGAAAAAGTTCAATATGGATCAGTCTAAGAAGGGGTTTTGCATGTGTTACAAGGTGTGAAATTGAGCTTAGCTCAATGTCCGACCACGGCAGAAGATATAGAAGAGATGAGTGTCATCCCCTATGCCTCGGCCATAGGTTCTATTATGTATGCCATGCTGTGTACCAGACCTGATGTAAACCTTGGCGTAAGTTTGGTAGGAAGGTACCAAAGTAATCCCGGCAAGGAACACTGGACAGTGGTCAAGAATATCCTGAAGTACCTGAAAAGGACTAAGGAAATGTTTCTCGTCTATGGAGGTGATGAAGAGCTCGTCGTAAAGGGTTACGTCGACGCTAGCTTCGACACAGATCTGGATGATTCTAAGTCACAAACCGGATACGTGTATATTTTGAATGGTGGGGCAGTAAGGTGGTGCAGTTGCAAGCAGAGCGTCGTGGCGGGATCTACATGTGAAGCGGAGTACATGGCAGCCTCGGAGGCAGCACATGAAGCAATTTGGGTGAAGGAGTTCATCACCGACCTAGGAGTCATACCCAATGCGTCGGGGCCAATCAAACTCTTCTGTGACAACACTGGAGCTATTGCACTTGCCAAGGAGCCCAGGTTTCACAAGAAGACAAGGCACATCAAGCGTCGCTTCAACTCCAATCGTGAAAATGTTCAAGATGGAGACATAGATATTTGTAAAGTACATACGGACCTGAATGTAGCAGATCCGTTGACTAAACCAATCCCTAGAGCAAAACATGATCAACACCAGAATTCCATGGGTGTTCGATTCATCACAATGTAACTAGATTATTGACTCTAGTGCAAGTGGGAGACTGTTGGAAATATGCCCTAGAGGCAATAATAAAAGCATTATTATTATATTTCCTTGTTCATGATAATTGTCTTTATTCATGCTATAATTGTGTTATCCGGAAATCGTAATACATGTGTGAATAATAGACACCAACATGTCCCTAGTAAGCCTCTAGTTGACTAGCTCGGTGATCAACAGATAGTCATGGTTTCCTGACTATGGACATTATATGTCATTGATAACGAGATCACATCATTAGGAGAATGATGTGATGGACAAGACCCAATCCTAAGCCTAGCACAAAGATCGTGTAGTTCGTATGCTAAAGCTTTTCTAATGTCAAGTATCATTTCCTTAGACCATGAGATCGTGTAACTCCCGGATACCGTAGGAGTGCTTTGGGTGTGCCAAACGTCACAACGTAACTGGGTGACTATAAAGGTATACTACGGGTATCTCCGAAAGTGTCTGTTGGGTTGGCACGAATCGAGACTGGGATTTGTCACTCCATGTAAACGGAGAGGTATCTCTGGGCCCACTCGGTAGGACATCATCATAATGTGCACAATGTGATCAAGGAGTTGATCACGGGATGATGTGTTACGGAACGAGTAAAGAGACTTGCCGGTAATGAGATTGAACAAGGTATCGGGGTACCGACGAACGAATCTCGGGCAAGTATCGTACCGCTAGACAAAGGGAATTGTATACGGGATTGATTAAGTCCTTGACATTGTGGTTCATCTGATGAGATCATCATGGAACATGTGGGAGCCAACATGGGTATCCATATCCCGCTGTTGGTTATTGACCGGAGAGTTGTCTCGGCCATGTCTGCATGACTCACGAACCCGTAGGGTCTACACACTTAAGGTTCGATGACGCTAGGGTTATAGGGAAAGTATGCACGCGGTTACCGAATGTTGTTCGGAGTCCCGGATGAGATCCCAGACGTCACGAGGAGTTCCGGAATGGTCCGGAGGTAAAGATTGATATATAGGAAGTATGGTTTTGGCCACCGGAAGTGTTCCGGGCATCACCGGTAGTGTACCGGGACCACCGGAGGGGTCCGGGGGTCCACCAGGTGGGGCCACCAGCCCCGGAGGCCTACATGGGCCAATAGTGGGAAGGGACCAGCCCCTAAGTGGGCTGGGGTGCCTCCCACCAAGGCCCAAGGCGCCTCCAAGAGGGGAAGGGGGCAAACCCTAGGGCAGATGGGCCCTAAGGCCCACCCCAGGTGCGCCTCCCCCTATCCCCCTTGTGGCCGCCACCCAGATGGGATCTGGGGGCTACCACCACCCCTAGGGAGGGAACCCTAGGTGGAGGCGCAGCCCCTCCCCTTCCCCTATATATACTTGAGCAAAGGGGCAGCCCAAGACATGATTCAATCTCCCTGTTGGCGCAGCCCTACCCCTCTTCCTCCTCGTCTCTCGTAGTGCTTGGCGAAGCCCTGCTGGAGTCCCGTGCTCCTCCGCCACCACCACGCCGTCGTGCTTCTGCTGTATGGAGTCTTCCCAACCTCTCCTTCTCCCCTTGCTGGATCAAGGCGTAGGAGACGTCACCGGGCTGTACGTGTGTTGAACACGGAGGTGCCGTCCGTTCGGCACTAGGATCATCGGTGATTTGGATCACGATGAGTACGACTCCATCAACCCCGTTCACTTGAACGCTTCCGCTTAGCAATCTACAAGGGTATGTAGATGCACTCTCCTTCCCTCGTTGCTATATTACTCCATAGATTGATCTTGGTGATGCGTAGAAAATTTTGAATTTCTGCTACGTTCCCCAACAAAAATGTCATAGAAGATGCATGTGAACTCCGTTTTTGATGAACTCGAGCTTGTCATCAAGATGACCATAAGCTCTAAGACTCACAAAGCGAACCAAACAAGAACCAATGAAGATGATGCAAGGATGCAATGGTTTGAGCTCTCTACGAACGATACGATCAAGCTACTCATCGAGAGCCCCCCTTGATAGTACGGCAATCGATCCTATAACCCGGTCTCCCAACTACCATCATGAGACCGGTAAAATAGAAAACCTATCAAGGGCAAACCTTTGCCTTGCACATGGTCCACTTGAGCTAGATGATGACGATCTCGACTCCCTCAAGTTGGACCACCTTTCTTGATTGGGTTGACTCGATGAAGACTAGTTGATTGCTCCCCCATACTCCACTATGGGTGAGCCACTCTTCCGCACATCTTCACAAGTCCATTGTCACCACAAAGGATGGCAAGCTTCAAGCATTTGATCTCTTCGTGATGCTCCACTTGAACTTGCACACCGCAACCTAACCCCACAAAGAACTCTCACGAAGACCATGGGTTAGTACACAAAGCGTAATTGACAATGCTTACTATACCAAGGGATCACTTGATCCCTCTCGATACATCTTCTACGCTTTGTGGGTTGATCCCTCTCGGTACATCTTCTACGCTTTGTGGGTTGATCAACTTGATTCCCTCTTTGACTTAGTCTTGATCAACCTCTCACAAGACCAATCTTTAGGTAATTCCTTGAATAGCACCTTGGTCGACACAAACTCTCCTTGAAACCAACACATGTACTCCAAGAAAAGCCTATGGACAAAACCTTCAAACATAACTCAAGGCAACCATTAGTCCATAGAGATTGTCATCAATTACCAAAACCAAACATGGGGGCACCGCATGTTCTTTCAACCTTACCTTTTATCGATCAAATGCTAGAAAGATTATGCAAACATACACATTACTGCTTTCTAGATGGTTATTCTGGTTTCTCTCAAATACCTGTGTCGGCTAAAGATCAATCAAAGACTACTTTTACATGCCCTTTTGGTACTTTTGCTTATAGACGTATGCCTTTTGGTTTATGTAATGCACCTGCTACCTTTCAAAGATGCATGATGGCTATATTCTCTGACTTTTGTGAAAATATTTGTGAGGTTTTCATGGACGACTTTTCTGTCTATGGATCTTCTTTTGATGATTGCTTGAACAATCTTGATCGAGTTTTGCAGAGATGTGAAGAAACTAATCTTGTCTTGAATTGGGAAAAGTGCCACTTTATGGTTAATGAAGGTATTGTCTTGGGGCATAAAGTTTCTGAAAGAGGTATTGAAGTTGATAAAGCCAAGGTTGATGCTATTGAAAAGATGCCATGTCCCAAGGACATCAAAGGTATAAGAAGTTTCCTTGGTCACACCGGATTTTATAGGAGCTTCATCAAGGACTTCTCGAAAATTTCTCGGCCTCTGACTAATTTATTACAAAAAGATATACCATTTGTCTTTGATGATGATTGTGTAGAAGCATTTGAAATACTTAAGAAAGCATTAGTCTCCGCACCTATTATTCAGCCACCTCATTGGAATTTACCCTTTGAAATTATGTGTGATGCTAGTGATTATGCTGTAGGTGATGTTCTAGGACAAAGAGTTGATAAGAAACTAGATGTTATTCAATATGCTAGTAAAACTCTAGACAATGCTCAAAGAAATTATGCTACTAGTGAAAAAGAACTTTTAGCAGTTGTATTTGCTTGTGATAAGTTCAGACCTTATATTGTTGATTCTAAAGTAACTATCCACACTAATCATGCTGCTATTAAATATCTTATGGAGAAGAAAGATGCTAAACCTAGACTTATTAGATGGGTTCTCTTGCTACAAGAATTCGATTTGCATATTGTTGATAGAAAAGGAGCTGAGAACCCCGTTGCAGAAAACTTATCTAGGTTAGAGAATGTTCTTGATGACCCACTACCTATTGATGATAGCTTTCCTGATGAACAATTAAATGTAATAAGTACTTCTCGTAGTACCCCTTGGTATGCTGATTATGCTAATTGCATAGTTGCTAAATTTATACCACCTAGCTTCACATACCAACAAAAGAAAAAAATCTTCTATGATTTGAGACATTACTTTTGGGATGAACCACATCTTTATAAAGGAGTAGATGGTGTTATTAGACGTTGTGTACCTGAGCATGAACAGGAACAGATCGTACGCAAGTGCCACTCCGAAACTTATGGAGGACATGAAAGTGCTAGTGATCGACTAGAGGGGGGGTGAATAGGCGATTTTTATGAAAGTCTTCAAAACATGAAAGTTTCGAAGACAACCGGTAGAAATAAACCTATTACCATGCAGCGGAAGGTAGACTACACTAGGCAAACCATAGTCAAGTATTCAATGAAGTGAAAGCGCAATGACTAATAGCAGCTAGGCAGTAAGGATCAGGTAGGAAGATATTGTGAAGCCAATCAGAACAAGCGGTCACTCAGTGAAGACAGAAGATAATGCAATCATACAATGACTTCACAAGGACCAAAAGTAAATAAAGGGAAGGGAAGGATGAAACGAGTGACTCGTCGAAGACAATGATTTGTTGGACCAGTTCCAGTTGCTGTGACAACTGTACGTCTGGTTAGGGAGGCTGAGATTCAACTCAGAAGACCTCGTCTTCACCTTATTCCCCTTGAGCTAAGGACACCCAGTCCTCGCCCAATCACTCTGGTAAGTCTTCAAGGTAGACTTCCAAACCTTCACAGACTTCGTTCACCGGCGATCCACAATTGACTCTTGGATGCTCAGAACGTGACGCTTAACCGGCTGGAGGATTCACAGTCCTCAAGTGTAATAAGTCTTCAGATCACACAGACAGGAAGACTTAAGTGATGCCTAACACTCTTTGGCTCTGGGTGTTTAGGGCTTTATCCTCGCAAGGAATTCTCTCTCAAAGGCTTCGAGGTGGGTTGCTCTCAAACGACAAAAGCCGTACTTTAACTCTGAGCAGCCAACCGTTTATGGTTGTAGGGGGTGGGCTATTGATAGCCACTAGACACGTGTTCCAACGGTCAGATTTCAAACACACACGACACTTTACTTGGGCTACAAGCAAAGCTGACTTATCCAACTCTGGACAAGATTTGCTCTCATAGTCTTCACTCGAAGACATAGGATTTTGGTTAAGCATCACTTCAGTCATTCTGACTGGTTCTCTTGGACCCCACTTAACAGTACGGTGGTTCCTATGACTCAACAACGAAAAACACAGAACGACGAACTGCTAAGTCTTCGCGCTCCATAGTCTTCACGCGATGTCTTCTCTTATCATAGTCTTCAATGTGAATGTATTCACATACCACCTTTGACTTCAATGTCTTCATACATTTTTAGGGGTCATCTCTGGTAGAAAAACCGAATCAATGAGGGACTTCTACTTGTGTTATCCCGCAATTCTCACAAACACATTAGTCCCTCAACTAGGTTTGTCGTCAATACTCCAAAACCAACTAGGGGTGGCACTAGATGCACTTACAGTCTCCCCCTTTTTGGTGATTGATGACAAACTAGTTGAAGTTTTCAACGGGGAATAAAATATGTGAAATTGTAAAGGATAGGTTATTGTCTTCATAAGTGGCAAAGGCTCCCCCTGAAGATGTGCATATAAGTAATTTGCTTTTGGTATGCAAATGCACATGGCAGGTTGTACTTGTGGAGATCCTCTTCAACTTATGATGACAATTCATCATGCATGAAAAGTATGTGAAGATAATGACATGCATAATGAAAAATGGACGTCTGCAAAATGATCTAAGTGCGGAATTTATCGTCGCACATGCGGAATTTATCATCGCATCACAGAATAGCAAATAAGTAGCAGACGACCATCGAGTTTAAGTGTTACAACTCAAAGAACCAAATGTATCAAAACGAGAGTTGTAAACACTAGGCAAATAATAAAGGAACGCCCATATGGACCCGCTTGAAGACTATCAAACTCATATGCTTCTCCCCCTTTTGTCAGTAAGGACCAAAAAGGTTTGAAGACATAGAGCATCTACTCGTTCCCATGAGGAGTAGGTGAAGTAGCAAGGTCGTCGGTGTTGTTAGGCGGTGCAGATGAACTCGGGGCAGTGTCGATGCGTGCAGAAGTAGGGGGTGGTGAAGTAGCATCGTCTTCGTCATCGATCACTCTGGCATTCACAGTTTCCGCGGAGGAAGAGAACTCAGAGTCTTCAAGAGACAGAGTTCGTCACAGCACATTCCTTCTTGGAGGTGTGGAGTCAAACTTGAAACGTTCAGAGAAGCCATCCTCTTGAAGATCATCTTCAGAACACATAAGTGTAAGCCCTTTCCATGTACGCCGACAGGTTTCATGGGCAACAAAGGCATTCTTGGTGGCAAGATTGCGAATGCGGTTGACATCCACCAAGAGGCTTTGCATCTGACGCTTAAGCCAGTCATGATGCTTATCCTGTTTCTGATGCAGCACGATGAGAAGCTCTCGGTCATTGAGGACACGAGATCGTCGTTGAGGCTTTGCGCAATAGTGCTACCAGTGACGTTAGTTTGAGCACGCGGGGCACGTGTGTTTCCAGCAAGGGGATAAACACGAGACACTGCTGGAATTCCTTCAATGGGCTGGGTGAAGCTTTGGTGATCAGCATTATGAAGATAAATGGGATCCTTAGCAGGCTCTGGGTAAATGGCTTCAACTGACAGATCAACCTCGGGCAAGAATATAAGATGATTGCATGTAGACGGCTGATAGTTGAAGGCTGAGTGATGCTTGATCAGACGCATGACCCATGGAGCATAGAATTTCAACCCAAAGATGTCGGAGCCAGACGCAGCCAACTGCCTGATGAAGAAGTCTTGAGCATTGAAGATGATGCCATTGAAGATATAGAAAACCAAAGTCTTCATTGCTCCTTCAAGCTTGGCTGCAGATGAGTGTCCTTTGACAGGCCATAGAGTCTTCCTGATGATGTGGTAGATGGTGCGAGGCAGGTACTCTAGGTCTTCAACAAAGAACTCCTTAGGATATTCAGCATCTGGAGGCAAAGGCTTCATCATACTCAGCATTTGACTCATGTTGGGTTCTGGCTTCTGAAAGATGCTTTCCAAGGCATTTTGATGTTGTTGACAACCTAGTTCATAGTATTCACCGGGAGTGTGCAGGACGGTAAGCTCAATGATATCAAGAGCTTTAGCTTCACGATGGACATTGCGTGTCATCCACTCAAGGACCCAAGTCTTCGGATCCCTGTTGTAGCCTCGAATGTGAAGAGTGGCATAGAATTGAAGCAACAATTCCTCATTCCAGTGCTCCTTGTCGGTGATGAACTGCAGCAGACCAGCATCTCTAAAACAGTCCAATGCTTCTTCGAGGCAGGGTGACCAGCCATAGCTTCAGAGTCGAGGCGCATATGTGGAAATATGCGCCCTTGATTGTATAGGACACAGGAATAGTAGCTGCGCTGCTGATAGCTCCAGAACCGATCTGAGGAAATGCGGTTGGTATAAGGGTTCTTGGAGCTGTTGAAGAAGGTATTATGTGCCACGAAGCCATTGCATTGAAGACCCACAGGTGAAGTGGCAGTGCCTGGGAAACGTGGAAGTCTTGGCTTGGGCTTTTGGACTTGAGGCCTGTGCTCGTGGTACTCAAATTGTGGACCAGCAGCAGGCGGAGGAGTCAGAATGGGCCATCGAACCATAACTGGCTGACCACGATCAAATGCTCAGCTCCATTGTGTGAGGTCTTGGAGGGGGAACAGGGGCATTGGCATTGTCTTCATGGGCTTCAGGGGCCACATTGACTTCAGGTGCAGGCTCCACATTTGCTTCAGCCATGACTACGTCATTGGCTTCATTGGTGTTGGTGGTGGCAGCTCAGATCTCTAACCTCCACTTCAGAAGCTGGAGGGTCGGTCACGTTCTCCTTGAGAACAACATCTTGGTGAGACGGGGGTGTAGCAACTCGGGGCTTCTTCTTCAAGCAGACTAGAAATCTTCAGCCCTTTGGGGCTTCTTGCTTCATCGGCTGATGGCGCCAGAACATCTTCATTGTCCAGTTTTGGCTTGTCGGATGTCAGTCTACAATAGGAGTGGCATCTGGAAACACTTGACGTGCAACAGATTTGGTGGTGCACACTGTGTTGGGGACGTAGCAAGAAATTTAAAATTTTATACGCATAGATCAGTCTTGGAGTAATCTAGCAAACGAGGGGAAGGGAGAGTGCATCTACATACCCTTGTAGATTGCTAAGCGGAAGCGTTCAAGTGAACGGGGTTGATGGAGTCGTACTCATCGTGATCCAAATCACCGATGATCCTAGTGCCGAACGGACGGCACCTCCGTGTTCAACACACGTACAGCCCGGTGACGTCTCCTACGCCTTGATCCAGCAAGGGGAGAAGGAGAGGTTGGGAAGACTCCGTCCAGCAGAAGCACGACGGCGTGGTGGTGGCGGAGGAGCACGGGACTCCAGCAGGGCTTCGCCAAGCACTACGAGAGACGAGGAGGAAGAGGGGTAGGGCTGCGCCAACAGGGAGATTGAATCATGTCTTGGGCTGCCCCTTTGCTCAAGTATATATAGGGGAAGGGGAGGGGCTGCGCCTCCACCTAGGGTTCCCTCCCTAGGGGTGGTGGTAGCCCCCAGATCCCATCTGGGTGGCGGCCACAAGGGAAGGGGGCCGCCGCCCATCTGCCCTAGGGTTTGCCCCCTTCCCCTCTTGGAGGCGCCTTGGGCCTTGGTGGGAGGCACCCCAGCCCACTTAGGGGCTGGTCCCTTCCCACATTGGCCCATGTAGGCCTCCGGGGCTGGTGGCCCCACCTGGTGGACCCCCGGACCCCTCCGGTGGTCCCGGTACACTACCGGTGATGCCCGGAACACTTCCGGTGGCCAAAACCATACTTCCTATATATCAATCTTTACCTCCGGACCATTCCGGAACTCCTCGTGACGTCTGGGATCTCATCCGGGACTCCGAACAACATTCGGTAACCGCGTGCATACTTTCCCTATAACCCTAGCGTCATCGAACCTTAAGTGTGTAGACCCTACGGGTTCGTGAGTCATGCAGACATGGCCGAGACAACTCTCCGGTCAATAACCAACAGCGGGATATGGATACCCATGTTGGCTCCCACATGTTCCATGATGATCTCATCAGATGAACCACAATGTCAAGGACTTAATCAATCCCGTATACAATTCCCTTTGTCTAGCGGTACGATACTTGCCCGAGATTCGTTCGTCGGTACCCCGATACCTTGTTCAATCTCATTACCGGCAAGTCTCTTTACTCGTTCCGTAACACATCATCCCGTGATCAACTCCTTGATCACATTGTGCACATTATGATGATGTCCTACCGAGTGGGCCCAGAGATACCTCTCCGTTTACATGGAGTGACAAATCCCAGTCTCGATTCGTGCCAACCCAACAGACACTTTCGGAGATACCTGTAGTGTACCTTTATAGCCACCCAGTTATGTTGTGACGTTTGGCACACCCAAAGCACTCCTACGGTATACGGGAGTTGCACAATCTCATGGTCTAAGGAAATGATACTTGACATTAGAAAAGCTTTAGCATACGAACTACACGATCTTTGTGCTAGGCTTAGGATTGGGTCTTGTCCATCACATCATTCTCCTAATGATGTGATCCTGTTATCAACGACATCCAATGTCCATGGTCAGGAAACCGTAACCATCTATTGATCAACGAGCTAGTCAACTAGAGGCTTACTAGGGACATGGTGTTGTCTATGTATCCACACATGTATCTGAGTTTCCTATCAATACAATTCTAGCATGGATAATAAAGGATTATCATGAACAATGAAATATATAATAATAACTAATTTATTATTGCCTCTAGGGCATATTTCCAACAGTCTCCCACTTGCACTAGAGTCAACAATCTAGTTCACATCGCCATGTGATTAACACTCACAGGTCACATCGCCATGTGACCAACATCCAAGAGTCTACTAGACTCAATGATCTAGTTCACACCACTATGTGATAAACACTCAAAGAGTTCTGGGTTTGATCATGTTATGCTTGTGAGAGAGGTTGTAGTCAACGGGTCTTGCCATATTCAGATCCCTATGTATTTCGCAAAACTTTATGTCATATCATAGATGCTGCTACCACGCTCCACTTGGAGCTATTACAAATTGTTGCTCCATTATACGTATCCGGTATCTCTACTCAGAGCTATCCGGATAGGTGTTAAGCTTGCATCGATGTAACTCTTTACGTCGAACTCTTTATCACCTCCATAACCGAGAAACTTTTCCTTATTCCTCTATGGATAATTTCGACCGCTATCTGGTGATCTACTCCTAGATCACCTTTGTACCCTCTTGCCAGACATGTGGCAAGGCACACATCAGGTGCGGTACTCAGCATGGCATACCGTATAGAGCCTATGACAAGAGCATAGGGGACGACCTTCGTCCTTCCTCTTTCTTCTGCCGTGGTCAAGCTTTGAGTCTTACTCAACTTCACACCTTACAACTCAGGTGAGAACCCCTTCTTTGACTGATCTATTTTGAACTCTTTCAAAAACATGTCAAGGTGTGCGTTCTTTGAAAGTATCATCAGGCGTCTTGATCTATTTCCATAGATCTTGATGCCCAATATGTAAGCATCTTTATCCAGGTCTTCCTTTGAAAATCACTCTTCAAACAACCGTTTTTGCTTTCCAGAAATTCTACATTATTTCAGATCAACAATATGTCATCCACATATACTTATCAGAAATATTGTAGTGCTCCCACTCACTTTCTTGTAAATACAAGTTTCTAGCAAACATTGTATAAACCTAAAAGCTTTGATCACTCCATCAAAGCATGTATTCTGACTCCAAGATGCTTGCTCTAGTCCATAGAAGGATTGCTGGAGCAAGCATACCTTTTAGCATCCTTAGGATCGACAAAACCTTTTATTGTATCACATACAAACTTTTCTTACGGAAACTGGTAAGAAAACTTGTTTTGGCATCCATCTGTCAGATTTCATAATCAAAAAATACAGCTAATGCTAACATGATTCCGACGGACTTAAGCATCGCTACGGGTGAGAAATTCTCATCGTAGTAAGCTCCTTGAACTTGTGAAAAGACTCTTTCCCACAAGTCGCACTTCATACACGGTAACATTACCGCCCATGTCCATCTTCTTCTTAAAGATCCATTTATCTCGATGGCTTGCCGATCAACGGGCAAGTCCACCAAAGTCCATACATGGATCCTATCTCGGATTTCATGGTATCTAACCATTTGTCGGAATACGGGCCCACCATCGCTTCTCCATAGCTCGTAGGTTCATTGTTGTCTAACAACATGATATCTAAGACAGGATTACCGTACCACTTAGGAGTAGTACATATCCTTGTCGACCTACGAGGTTCGATAGCAACTTGATCCGAAGCTTCATGATCACTATCATTAACTTCCTATTCAACAAACATAGGCTCCACAGAAAACATCTATCTGTGTTGCATCACTCTCTGTTTGAAATAAAGGTTCGACAACCTCATCAAGTTCTATCTTCCTCCCACTCATTTCTTTCGAGAGAAACTCCTTCTCGAGAAAGGACCCGTTCTTAGTGACAAACAATTTGCCCTCGCATCTGAGATAGAAGGTATACCCTACTGTCACCTTTGGGTATCCTATGATGTCTGTCCGCTTTGGATTCGAGCTTCTCTGGCTGAAGCCTTAAGCATCGCAGCCCCAAACATTAAGAAACGACAACTTTGGTTTCTTGCTAAACCAATGTTCATATGACGTCGTCTCAACGGACTTAGATGGTGTCCTATCTAAAGTGAATGCAGTTGTCTCTAACACATAACCTCAAAATGAAAACGGTAGATTGATAAGAGACATCATCGATCGCACCATATCTCATAAGGTTCGATTACAACGTCCGGACACACCATAACCCAGTGGTGTTCCAGGTGGCTTCAATTGTGAAACAATTCCACAATGTCTTAAGTGTTTGCCAAACTCATAACTCAGATATTCTCATTGATCAGATCGTAGGAATTTGATCTTCTTGTTATGATGATTCTTAACTTCACTCTGAAATCGCTTGAACTTTTCAAACATTTCAGACTTGTGCTTCATTAAGTAGATATACCTATATCTACTCAAATCGTCAGTGAAGATGAGAAAATAGCGATATCCACTGCACGCTTCAATTCTCATTGGATCACACGCATCAGCATGCATGATCTCCAACAAGTCACTTGCCTGTTTCATTGTACCTGAAAGCGGGGTCTTGGTCATCCTGCCCATGAGGCATGGCTCGCATGTGTCAAGCGATTCAAAATCAAGTGACTCCAAGCATCCATCGACATGGAGTTTCTTCATGCATCTTACGCCAATATGACTTAAGCGGCAGTGCCACGAGAAAGTGGTACTATCATTATTAACTCTACATCTTTTGGCGTGAACATGTGTATTACCACGACCGAGATTCAATGAACCATTCACATAGGGTGCATGACCATGAAAGGTATCATTCATGTAAACAGAATAACCATTATTCTCTAACTTAAATGAATGACCGTATTGCAATGAACATGATCTAATCATATTCATGCTCAACGTAGACACCTGATAACATTTATCTAGGTTCAATACTAATCCTGAAGGCAGATGGAGCGTGCGATGGTGATCTCATCAACTTTGGAAACACTTCCAACACACATCGTCACCTCGCCCTTAGCCAGTCTCCGTTTAGTCCGTAGCTTTTGCTTCAAGTCACCAGTAATAGCAATTGAACCGGTATCCAATACCCAGGTGCTACCAGGAGTACTAGCAAGGTACACATTAATAACACGTATATACTTTGTTGAAGTTGCCAGCCTTCTTATCAACCATGCATTTGGGGTAATTCCGCTACCAGTGACCGTTTCCCTTACAATAGAAGCACTTAGTCTCAGGTTTGGGTTCAACTTTGGGTTCCTTCACTGGAACGGCAACTGGTTTGCCATCCATGAAGTTTCCCTTTTAGCCCTCGCCCTTCTTGAAACCAGTGGTCTTGTTAAACCATCAACACTTGATGCTCCTTCTTGATTTCTACCTTTTGCGGTCTTAAGCACCGCGAACAGCTCCGGGATCAACTCCATCCCTTGCATGTCATAGTTCATCACGAAGATCTAGTAGCTTAGTGATAGTGGCTAAAAAACACTATCAATCACTATCTTTTTTTGAAGTTTAACTCCCATTTGATTTAAGTGATTGTAGCACCCAGACATTCTGAGCACATGCTCACTAGCTGAGCTATTCTCCTCCATCTTGTTGGCTAAAGAACTTGTCAGAGGTCTCACACCTCTCAACACGGGCATGAGCCTGAAATCCCAATTTCAGCTCTTGGAACATCTCATATGTTCTATGGCGTTTAAAACGTCATTGGAATCCCGATTCTAAGCCGTAAAGTATGGTGCACTAAACTATCAAGTAGTCATCAGGACGTGTCTGTCAGGTGTTCACAACATCCACAGACGACGTTGTAGGGGTTTGCACATCGAGTGATGCATCAAAGACATAAGCCTTCTGTGTAGCAGTGAGGACACTCCTCGGACTACGGACCCAGTCCACATCATTGCTTACAATATCTTTCAACTTGGTCTTTATCTAGGAACGTATTGAAACAGGGAGCTACAACGTGAGCTATTTATCTACAACATATTTGCAAAGACAATTTAGACTATGTTCATGATAATTGAGTTCATCTAATGAACTCCCACTCAGATAGACATCCCTCTAGTCATCTAAGTGAAACATGATCCGAATCGACTAGGCTGTGTCCGATCATCACGTGAGATGGACTAGTCATCATCGGTGAACATCTTCATGTTGATCGTATCTACCATACGACTCATGCCCGACCTTTCGGTCTCTTGTGTTCCGAGGCCATGTCTGTACATGCTAGGCTCGTCAAGTCAACCTAAGTGTTTCGCGTGTGTAAATCTGTCTTACACCCGTTGTATGTGAACGTTAGAATCTATCACACCCGATCATCATGTGGTGCTTCGAAACGACAAACTTTCGCAATGGTGCACAGTAAGGGGGAACACTTTTCTTGAAATTTTAGTGAGGGATCATCTTATTTAAGCTACCGTCGTTCTAAGCAAATAAGATGTAAAACATGATAAACATCACATGCAATCAAATAGTGACATGATATGGCCAATATCATTTTGCTCCTCTCGATCTCCATCTTCGGGGCTCCATGATCATCGTTGTCACCGGCATGACACCATGATCTCCATCATCATGATCTCCATCATCGTGTCTTCTTGAAGTTGTCTCATCATCTATTACTTCTATTACTATGACTAACGCTTTAGCAATAAAGTAAAGTAATTACATGACGTTTATGTTGACACGCAGGTCATAAATAAATTAAGACAACTCCTATGGCTCCTGCCGGTTGTCATACTCATCGACATGCAAGTCGTGATTCCTATTACAAGAACATGATCAATCTCATACATCACATATATCATTCATCACATCCTTTTGGCCATATCACATCACAAGGCATATGCTGCAAAAACAAGTTAGACGTCCTCTAATTGTTGTTGCAAGTTTTTTACGTGGCTGCTATAGGTTTCTAGCAACAAGGTTTCTTACCTACGCCAAAACCACAACGTGAATTGCCAATTTCTATTTACCCTTCATAAGGACCCTGTTCATCGAATCCGATCCGACTAAAGTGGGAGAGACAAACACCCGCTAGCCACCTTATGCAACTAGTGCATGTCAGTCGGTGGAACCAGTCTCACGTAAGAGTACGTGTAAGGTCGGTCCGGGCCGCTTCATCCCACGATGCCGCCGAATCAAGATAAGACTAGTAACAGCAAGTAAATTGACAATATCGACGCCCACAACTGCTTTGTGTTCTACTCGTGCATAGAAACTACGCATAGACCTAGCTCATGATGCCACTGTTGGGGAACGTAGCAGAAATTCAAAATTTTCTACGCATCACCAAGATCAATCTATGGAGTAATCTAGCAACGAGGGAAGGAGAGTGCATCTACATACCCTTGTAGATCGCTAAGCGGAAGCGTTCAAGTGAACAGGGTTGATGGAGTCGTACTCGTCGTGATCCAAATCACCGATGATCCTAGTGCCGAACGGATGGCACCTCCATGTTCAACACACGTACAGCCCGGTGACGTCTCCTATGCCTTGATCCAGCAAGGGGAGAAGGAGAGGTTGGGAAGACTCCACCCAGCAGCAGCACGACGGCGTGGTGGTGGTGGAGGAGCGCGGGACTCCAGCAGGGCTTCGCCAAGCACTACGAGAGACGAGGAGGAAGAGGGGTAGGGCTGCGCCAACAGGGAGATTGAATCGTGTCTTGGGCTGCCCCTTTGCTCAAGTATATATAGGGGAAGGGGAGGGGCTGCGCCCCCACCTAGGGTTCCCTCCCTAGGGGTGGCGGCAGCCCCCAGATCCCATCTGGGTGGCGGCCACAAGGGGGAGAGGGGGAGGCGCATCTGGGGTGGGCCTTAGGGCCCATCTGCCCTAGGGTTTGCCCCCTTCCCCTCTTGGAGGCGCCTTGGGCCTTGGTGGGAGGCGCCCCAGCCCACTTAGGGGCTGGTCCCTTCCCACCATTGGCCCATGTAGGTCTCCGGGGCTGGTGGCCCCACCTGGTGGACCCCCGGACCCCTCCGGTGGTCCCGGTACACTACCGGTGATGCCCGGAACACTTCCGGTGGCCAAAACCATACTTCCTATATATCAATCTTTACCTCCGAACCATTCGGAACTCCTCGTGACGTCCGGGATCTCATCCGAGACTCCGAACAACATTCGGTAACCGCATGCATACTTTCCCTATAACCCTAGCGTCATCGAACCTTAAGTGTGTAGACCCTACGGGTTCGTGAGTCATGCAGACATGGCCGAGACAACTCCCCGGTCAATAACCAACAGCGGGATCTAGATACCCATGTTGGCTCCCACATGTTCCACGATGATCTCATCGGATGAACCACGATGTCAAGGACTTAATGAATCCCGTATACAATTCCCTTTGTCTAGCGGTATGATACTTGCCCGAGATTCGATCGTCGGTATCCCGATACCTTGTTCAATCTCGTTACCGGCAAGTCTCTTTACTCGTTCCGTAACACATCATCCCGTGATCAACTCCTTGATCACATTGTGCACATTATGATGATGTCCTACCGAGTGGGCCCAGAGATACCTCTCCGTTTACATGGAGTGACAAATCCCAGTCTCGATTCGTGCCAACCCAACAGACACTTTCGGAGATACCTGTAGTG